>NC_061824.1:30227897-30250397 GCF_019202785.1 Penaeus chinensis
AGAAATATTAAACAATAATGCATATTTCCAAGATTAAAAGCAAGAATAAATGCAACACTAATAGGACACCAATCCGTAAATGACAATAAATAAAATGTTAATGACCCCTCCAACACCACGCCCTTTTCTCTTTTATTTTCCCCAAAAATCTTGCTTTACGCTGGTAGTCATTAGCTCTGATTTCAAATTATCCAACCGTTTCCACAGACTTACGATCACCACCAATAAAAATAAGGCTGTGAGTGTTGCTGCCACTGTGCTCAGTCGCAGCGACCTGGTGGCATTCGTACGTCAGGATGATGTGGCACCACCAGCGAGGTGACTAAATCCTTGACACATCGCCTGTACGGAAAAAGACACATGGCACTTTAAGTTGGAGGAGAGTGAATGTATCATGATTAAAATTCGTATACTAAGACAAACAGAGCTTTCTCTGCTAATCAACAAAAACCCACTTAATACCTGCCGTCCGCTGGCACCGAGGAAAGACTCACCTATAGTGTTGCCGTCAGTGAGGAAGACCAGCATCTGTCTGGAGCCGACTCGCCGGATGGACGGCAGGCGGTCCCTCTGCCCGATGTCCTTGCTGGCCGCCCCCTCGCCCGCCCCGGCCACGTCCTCGTTGTCATCGCTCAGGTGCTGCGCGTCCACAGGGAACTCCTCCTCGGACGACTCGAAGACGTCGAAGGTGAGGTCTTCAGGCAGTTCGTCGGAGAGGGAGAGCCTGAGGGAGTGCCTCGAGGGCGTGGTGGATCGGCGGGAGGATCTGCGGCTCTGAGGAGTCTCTGGAGGGAGCGTCACCGTCCTGAAGCTCACCTCCTGGTCGCCTGTACCACGACATAATACGTAAGACACATGACAATGAAGAAAGTGAAGTTGACATTTTTAATGTTACGACAATTAAGTCTTGGTTTTATTATTCTCCTCAGGAAATATTGATACTGACATATGGAGAAGATAAGTATTTACTTCTCTGGTAGTCAGTTAAGATTAAAAGTACATTAACTGCACATTTTATGTAATCTTTTAATGTTTATTTACCGAGCATGCATATCTATATATACAATTGTTTATAAAATAAAGGTTACTGACACCGCTTCATAAACTGTGGAAACGAAAAATAATATCAGCCATTGAACTATACACTACAAAAAATAAAACGTTATCATCTTTGTGACCCAATTTACAGTACGTGCCGAAATGCTGTTACAGTTTAATTTTCTGTGGTTGTTGGCTTTAATACTTCTCTAAAATAATCTACATTTTAATTCATACTTTTTGTTTCGGGATTCTATATTTATGTAGAGTAAGTAAATCTAAATATGTGCATATATCAGCAGTAATTTATATTAGCTAAGGATCCTAAGGTAAAAAAAATACATATCTTGATGATTAGTAATCTAGAAACACTGTGACTAAAATGGCTATATATTAACCCCATGATCTAAGAAATACCCCCCCTACAGTGCAAGCAATGCAAACTCGTGAGATGATTTACGGCTCACACCTATTGTTTCACTTCGGGTCTAACCTTTGCCCCGTTGATATTTCCGAGGCGTTACCTATGAGGACGGCGTGTCGCTGCCATGACAGATAGCTGGTTGCATCTGGTGTCACCTCCGTGCCCCGGGCGGTAACAGTGAGTTCGCTGATATTCCCTTTGCCAAGGGGCGTGAAGGGACCAGCGTAGGGCGTAGTGGCGGCCCCATATGACGCGGAGGCGGCCCCAGGGGACGTGGAGGTGGAAGGAGAGGGCGAGGTGGCCCGAGGACCCGCCCCACCACCGGCCCTTTCGGATGGTGCAACCTCACAGTTTTACCCACGACTGCATGGTTACCCGTCCCGGGCACAGCGGGAAGCGACCGAAGGACACAGGGAGGGAGCCACACCAAAACCCCAGAGGAAACGTTCCCGGGTCATGGAGAAGACAAGACAAGGAGGAAAAAGAAAACATGCATATGTCAGTACCAAAGTGTACAAGCGATAACAAAAACACGTGTTCATAAACACGCACTTTTACCCTTGCTAGAAAATGCTTGATGATAAAATCCAAAGATAAAAGAGGTCCTGTAGTACGACCCTTACGAAGATTTTGCAGTAGACGAGGAGGAGAATATACTGAATTGAATAACAGACTTAAAAAAAAAAGAAAAATACCAAATTTTCCAGTGAAGGAGGAGATTAACCTTTATCGTATATTAAAAGATTTCCGCCCAATTTAACAACAAAAAGGCTAAGCAGAGATGCATCTGATTCACCCCAAGAAGTAATGTCCAGAGAAAAAAAGTTTGGGTTTTAGAGGGATAACATGAAGACTCTTGTACCATCCTCACTAAAGAAACCTAGAGTTTGAGTATTAGCAAAAATAATTCGGGAGATGACATTCACGTGCAGACACAGGAATGAGCTGAGAGCGAACGTACCCACGAACTGTCGGCCGGGCATGCCAGCGTTGATCTCCACCCCAGGCGTGCGGGGCAAAGGGTCTGCCATCTTCTGCGCGTTCAGAGAGGCGTTGTAGAGGGACGTCGCAGCGGTATAATGCGACCTCATCTCCAGGTCCTTGACGTCCTTAGTTAGTTGGCTGTAGAGGTACATCTTGCGGGCGTACAGGAAGAGGATGACGACGGTCGCGCAGATGAGGTTGCCGATGACGATGGCCGGGTCGCGGAAGGTGATGGGCGCCTGCGTGGCCACAACCGTCCACACGCACCAAGCGATGGTGGTGAAGAGGGAGGCCAGCAGGATCCACCGCGTCTCCTTTCGAGTTCTCCTCCGCATGCCACGTCTCGAAACAAAAGAGGATCGTTGCTGCTATGAGGACCATCACGTACACAAGGGAGATGACAAGGTCAATCTCAAAGCGTTCAGTGGGCGTACATCTCCAGGTCTCGCCATCGAGGTCTGTCCCTGGCGGGTAGAGGATTAACCAAGCGGATCCGAGGACGACTTGCACAAAGGTGAGGCCAATGGCCACAAGCATCAATCCACAGGGCCTGCTCAACCCGTCCGGATCACCACGAGTTGATGAATAAGTCATAACCCTCCATGTATGTATCACCTTTACCAACATTGCGGAGAAAATGATGGCATAGGCCACACCCATCATGAACCTCCTTACCGCACAGGTGCCGACAGTAGGCTGGAAGATGAAGGCGAAGTTGACAGAGTAAAGCATAAGGCAGCCAATGAGGATCATGTAGCCGAGAACCGACGTTCCTGCTGCCGTTGGGTATGACATCATGAAGTAAACCATCGTTACCAAAATCACGATAATACCCAGAAGGCTCATAGAGCTAGTCATGATGCCATACACATTGCGGAAGTTAGAGTCAATGGGCAAGGGCTTTGGCAGGGCCATGGCGGCGTACTTGGTCGACTGAGAAGAACAGACTTCCAAGCATATGCCCTCAGTGCAGTAAGAATCTGGGGCAAAGGTTCCGATTTTGAACTCAATGCTCGGCTTTTCAAGACGAATGTTGCTGTTCTCCCACTTGCCAACATTAATGTAGCCATATTCCTTCCCGAGCTTCCTGTAGTTCCAAATGTGGTAGCCGTAAGCCCCGTCCTGGTCATATGAATTAGAATCAGCTGTGTTATTTAGAGAGAGTTCGCTCTGGTGCAGGATTTCTAATAATAATTCTGCCTGAACTACATTGCAATCATCAATAGACTCTGCATCTGCACAGTGTTTCGTTATGTATGCATCCAGACCATGTGCAATGGCGTTGATGCTGAGGATGGTGTGGAACACATAAGGATCCTGCACAATGTCATCAGGATGAATGGATTCCGTTCCGAGGCATTCCTTCACATATTGCCTCTGCACTCTTTCACTGGGGGACAGTCTACACTGGAATTTGTTTTGGAAGTATTCCTCGAACCATTCGTCCGGGAATGGTTCGTGGTTTTCTAGTGTTAGGTTTGCCACGAAGATCCGGAAGTCCGGGAGGTCATAGGTTTCCATGGTGAACGTGAGAGCTCCGGCTGACACTCTGTCCAGGCCTTTTGTCACGCTGGGCTTGTTGCCCCAAGCATCGCCCGCCAGGAAAGTGAACCTCTCGCTTTCGTCAAGCTTGTCGGCTACTTTTAAGATTGTCCTGATGTTATCCGTGGCGTCCATCAGAAGAACGACGATCCTGGGCTTCCAGGGAACAGCCAAGGTTTCGATCAGCTCCCGGGCATATTCCTCGGACACGCGCTGCGGCGCCCCGAGCGAGTCTCCGATGCACACGTCTTGATTCGTGGCCATTTCGCGGAACGTCTCCATCATGAACTTCCCGTCATCATCGTTGTCATAGATCACATTAATGAACGTCCACTTGTAAGCTCTGAGGATGCTGAGGAACGTCCGCAGTTCTGCTGTCCTCGAAGGAACACTGGTGAGGATCGTCTGGTCGTCCCGGTCAGCGAGCTTGCGACCTCCGATGGGGGAGCTGAAGTGCGGGATGTTGTTGGAGGAGAGGATGTTGGACACGGCCTCCGCGGCGTCGTCGTCGAAGCTGATGGAGGCGACGATGCGGTTGGGCGTGAGCACGATCGAGTCGTCGCTTTCCAGGGCCTCGCCGGAGAAGAAGCTGTAGAACCTCTCCCTCGCCCGCTCTATCCTGTCGCAGTAGTCGAAGATAATGGCCCCCAAGCCCACACCCACTTCATTCCTGTTGATCTGACTGAGGGCATAAGCTACTGCTGCCACGTTCTGGAAGATTCCTTCGCTGAAGAACTCGCCACACGAGAAGAAGGTTTGGCCTTGGTGGTGATACGGAACCAAACCACTGATGCCGAATCGTTGTTGAGGGTACATCTGCACGAGCAAAGATTCGATGCCTTGTTAATGCAAAATCCTCAGAGAACAGGACTGCCCAGTTAGAATATGAAATAATAATGATTTTAGTCCTTATGCAATAAGAAATTATCTCTGAATATACTAATATTATAGAAATTCAGATGAATACATATAGAGTTATGGAAAGAAATTATCTCTGAATATACTAATATTATAGAAATTCAGATGAATACATATAGAGTATAAAATCACAGATGGCAAACCGACAATACCTGCAGATGATGCGTTCTCTTCTTGGCTGGCTTGGCGACTGCGACTACGCCTCCACATACTTCAAGGTCAATGCACTGAGACTTGACCTCGGACATTGACCTTTCATTACCCTCGGCATCGTAGGTCACGACAAGAGTGCCATTGAGTGCCAAGCCATCCTCCTCGTTGAACATCCCCACACGCAGGAGACCGGCACCATGGCGCCCACTAACTCGACGGAAGTTTAAGACCTGTTGGAAGAAAGAATATGAATGATGAAATAAACGATAATGAAAAGAAAATAGGATGTAGCAATGCAGAAAGAATAGGAAATGGAAATAAAAAAGAGTGGAAGGAATCGAGAAAGAAGTGCATACGAAGATATGAAGAAAATAATATTTACAAAAAATAAATAAACAAATCAATAAACAAATCTAACCTAAGACACACATACACCCCATCATTCTTCTTCGAAACTGTGTAGCTGACGGTGAGGATAACGTGAACTCACCTGTATCATAGCTGCTCTGTTATGCCCATCCACGGTGAAGGCAACAGGCCGACCGTCCACTCCCCGCTGGGTGATCGAACGTGTTGACTGAAATAGCTTGTTGCGGTAGTGTTCGTCCGTGGTTAACGCTGAGCAGGTTCCGTTCTCATTGTCTGATGGAAGGGGATATGGTAATGCTTGGGTGTTATATTGGCGAAATTCGATCGCTTGGAAAAAAGGCGTTCATTGTTTACTTATTTGTATGCTTTCGTGCTTGATGATGCGATCGTAACTCAGTAAATATACATTAGATTTATAATTGTATCTATTATTATGTATAGACATCTCTCTCTCACTCTCTCTCTCTCTCTCTCTCTCTCTCTCTCTCTCTCTCTCTCTCTCTCTCTCTCTCTCTCTCTCTCTCTCTCTCTCTCCCTCTCTCCCTCTCTCCCTCTCTCCCTCTCTCCCTCTCTCCCTCTCTCCCTCTCTCCCTCTCTCCCTCTCTCCCCCTCTCTCCCCTCTCTCTCTCTCTCTCTCTCTCTCTCTCTCTCTCTCTCTCTCTCTCTCTCTCTCTCTCTCTCTCTCTCTCTCTCTCTCTCTCTCTCTCTTTCATGCTAGATAGATATAGCTAGCTAGATAGATAGATATATGTATGTATGTATGTATGTATGTACCCCCCACCCAGATCCTCCGCCCGCCCCAGCGCCTCACCCGGGCATGCCTCGCGGCGCCAGCGGTCGAGGCCCTTGGCGAGGACCGTGACGGCGTTGGCGGTGCTGACGACGTCCTCCGCCTGTCGGAATCGGTGCCCTGAGAGGTTCCGCGCCGCCCCTGTGAAGCACCCGGCGCCGCGACAACGGAACATCTGCAGGAAAGCAACGGGAGGATGAACAGGCTTCGTAATCATAATTTTTTATTAGTATATTTTATTGTATTGTGTGTGCTTATGATAACGTTGTTTTAAACAATATATTATATTCAATATGACACTATTCTTATAATTGCAAAAAAAAAAACAATCAAATCAAATGAAAAACGGGAAAATATTCTAACGTTCCAAGACAAAAACGAACTCACAGGATACAAAGACCGTACTTTATGTATGACTATGATAATGTTTTTTTTTTTTTTTTTTTAATAACATATATCATTTAACACGAATCCTTTAAATAATTAAATCGGTACTGTTCTTACTATCGCGAAGAGGCCAACCAAATTCTTAAAAAAGGGAAAATACTCTACTCATTCTCAGACCAAAACGACCTCCCACCCAAGGACCGATCCTCACCTCCGCCCAAAACTCGTGGAACCAAGGGTAGGCCGTGTGGTTCGCCAGCGACAGACTCCTGAAGTAGTTGGAGAAGGCGGGGACGGCGCCGCTGATGGGCTGCAGCACAATCATGCCCAGAGCCTCCGTCCTGCGGGAAGGACGGTTGGTCACTGTGGCTTTGGAACATCTTTATGTCTTTACGCTATCTGTACTCTTCATGACTGTTTTTGTATACGATTGCTGTTTTTGCAGTTTATAATTCATAAGTATGTAAAAATATTTTTATTTATTTATTTATTTGTTTATTCATTTATTTATATGATTATATCTATATCAATATATCAATATATATATATATATATATATGCATCTGTATGTGTGTGTTTGTGTGTATGTGTGTGTGTGTGTGTGTGTGTGTGTGTGTGTGTGTGTGTTTTATACAATTGCTATTTTTTGCTGTGTATTATGATTTAGATATATGTATTTGTGTGTGATACACCCCCCCCCCCCCCCCCCCGACGTAGGCGCCACGCACTCGTGCTTGATGTAGGGCAACGGCGAGTCCTCCATCAGGAACACGAAATCCCCGGGCCTCAGAAGCCCCTCCTCCAGCAGACCGGCCGCCGCCCGCAGGAACAGCGCGGCGTGGTGAGGCTCCAGAAGCAGCACCACCGCCCGCGCCCCCTGCTGCGCCGCCTCCGCCAGCCGACTCCACACGCCCAGCATGTATTCCACCTGGTCCACCTGCGGGAGAGTGGATGGAGTTGAATAGCTGAGTGGACTTGGATGAGAACGTGCAAATTGTCCTTTCCATGTAAAGTTCATATGTTTTTTTCTCATTTGACAAAACCAGCAGTAAAATGAAAGAAGCAATCGGAGTTAAATCAAAATTAAATTCTTAAAAAGCAACAAGTCATATATCCCCAAAATATTTCTTAATAAATTGTTAAATAATAATATGAAATGCTGAAATCTAAAGGCAGCCTAAATAAACGACAAAAATATCGGATGTTTATATTTCTATAACACGAAAGTGACATGATTATATAAAAAACAAAATACATGTTATAAATCTACCTATACAGATCTTGGATTAAAACAAAATCTACTTCTCTAGACCTCGGAATAAACGTTTCAAATAATTATCTATTTACCTTGAGGGGGATCGGCTCAGCCATGGCGGCTTTGAGGTTGTGTGCCTCTGTTTCCCTCAGTAAATGTTTTTGCACATCCCCGGGGGCGCCTCCGTCAGAATACACGACGCTAAACACCTCCCATCGCCAGTAGAGAAGAAGGGACGCAATGGCACTTCCCTGGGAGAGGAGATAAGAGAGATAGAGAGATTAAATGTTTTTTTCTTTTTACGTGATTGATTTTGGATACGATATATGTGTTTTAGAATGTTATTAGTCATCACGCTAGTCTTATTATGTTTTTCGTTGTTATCTTCAGAAATTAGGGATAAAGCAATCACTTATAAATCAAACTACAGTATTTTTTTTATAGTAGGGTGGATAAAAATAGAAACAAAAGACTCACGGTGACGTCATTGGGCGGTGCGAGGCGAAGAAGCGCGGGAAAACGGCGGGTGTTGGAGAAGGCGGTGCTCGTGGCCTGCGTGGCGACGGTGGTGATCCCGTAGGGCTGCGTCACGTCAATCACCTGTCGCACCTCCTCGCCGATCCCGCCCGCTATCATGCCCACGATGTTGTTTGCAGAAGGAACCTGTGAGAAGTGAAATGAGCGGTGTCGTAACGATAATTAAGTTAATCATGACTGTGAGAATAAACATCTATCTTTTGTCTAATAGAATCATGAACCAAGCTAAGTATTTGATAATTCAGATATAAGAACTAAGGGCATTTAAGGAGTCTTATGAGTATTTTGTTATAAATATATGATTATCAATACTATTCACTTCAATGCTAGAAGTGAAATAAGAGGAGTCTTAGTAACTGTCTATGTCGATGATTGTGCTTCGTATCTCTCAGTGAATCCAAAATCAATACTAAATTCCATTCATTCAGTATTTTTAAACACTGCAACACTAAATAATTCACTTACCCAATATCTTCAACACTACATAACTCTTCATCCAATATCTTAACACACACACACACACATGTATATCTATCAATCTATCTATCTATCTATATATATATATATATATATATACAAGTATACTATACTTAAAAAAAAACACATTTTGCAGGCAATTTCACCGAAACCTCGCAACCGGAAACTTACCTTCTCCCTCATTCTGTCAGGTA
This sequence comes from Penaeus chinensis, assembly GCF_019202785.1. Lineage (NCBI taxonomy): Eukaryota > Metazoa > Arthropoda > Malacostraca > Decapoda > Penaeidae > Penaeus > Penaeus chinensis. The sequence continues at coordinate 30,236,966 of NC_061824.1, forward strand.
TATTTCCCGTCAGGAAATTTGTGACGTCGCGCACGGCCTTCTCCTTACTACTGCAGGCGTCCAACACGATGGCCCCCAACGTCACCCCGGGCAAGACGTCGGGGTCAGCGTTCACTTGTTCCAGAGACCAAAGCAACGACTCGACACTCTGGATGCCCTGTGGTTAAAAACGTTTATTGTTATTGTTGTAAGAACGACTGTGTGAATAAGCATGTGTATTTTGTTAAGATCGTGAACCAAACTAAATCATAGATAAAAACTATAGGAATTTAAAGGGTAACACGGGTGAGTTATTATAAACCTATGAATATTAATTCATACATAAACATATACAACTGCATATGCTCACATGCGCTCACACAAACTTACTATACTTAAACTCGTTCACACTTACACGCATGTTGATACTGTTGTAGAAAAGAACGTTATACACAAAATTAAATATACAGACAAACGCGCACGTTTATAGAAACATAGTTATGTGTACTTGAAGTAAATAAAATGGCCATCGGTAGTACACGTCTAAATCATAATCAAAAGAGTTTTACACTTATGTTTAATTCATTTGATGCGTTTTCATTGGATGCGTTTTCATATAAAAAACTAGTGTGAGGGAAAGTTGTTCATATAGAAACTTCGATGATATTAATATCTTGTTCATGGTTACCCCCCCCCCCCCCCCCCCCCCCCCCCCCCCCCCCCGATACACGATTCCCTAATGGCCACTTAGTTGATATGAATTTTGTATACGAATTTTGATATGAATCTGAATATGGAATTGGTTCTTAATTTTTTAACTAGCACATTCCCTCCACACCTCCCTTGCATCTGTAAATAAAATTCCCTCCCAGATTTTAAAGAAAATTGTAAGTATGTTTTTAGTCTTTTTAATGGGTATGAATTAGTGGCAATATAATTAAACTTTCTATTATGTGAATATGCTCTCGTTAAGAGAATAACAAAGATAATTAGAGAAATTACTACCTTTTATCCAAAGGCTCGCGCCTTCTTTAGAAAATGCTGAAGCCCTCCTAGGGGGCGCGCCCCCCGCAGGTTAAGTCGCACAGGTATATAGTGTATACTTATGGTGAAAGTGTGATTCCCCGTAGACTTTTTCTACATAAAGTCGACGACTGATATAATCAGTGGTAATGTAAAGATATAAATATACCATAAAGATATAATGGGAAGGGAGATAGAGAGAAGAGAGAAGTTAAGAAAGGGGGAGGAGGGAAGGAGGGAGGGAGGGAGGGAGAGGGGGAGGGAGGGAAAAAGAAAGGCAGGAATGGAGGGATGGAGAAAGGAGGGCAGGAAGGGAGGTAGAGAGAGAGAGAGACAGACAGATGGACAGACAGACAGAGACAATCAAAACAAGTATACAAGAATGTGGACATAAACAACTATATCGAGGCTGAAGAACCTTTTCTACGCCAAGCAATGGAAATAAAAACCTCCCAAAAAGGAAAACTGACCCTATCTCCCCTCAGCGGCCCACACTCAAGGGGTTTGTCTCCCTTCTCGTGCACGTTGAAGGTAGCCAGGATGTAAAGCTGATCCGGGGACTCAAGGAACACGTGATCGGCCTCGGGAGAGTGACAGGAGGCGCAGTTGGAGGTGCAGGAGGATGTGAGGCGCTCCATCACCGTCACCGTTCCGTTGTGGTACTCGGCCATGGCGTTCCCCAGCGTCAGGGAACCGTCGACGTAGCGACCCACCTGTAGGAGTGACGCAGGGAAGTTTATTGGCCGGAAAACAAAATGGGGGGAAAATGAAAAAGGCATTTGATATCGCAGATGAAAGCTGACGATATTAAGTTTTATATCACACATTTGATTTCGATAATGGTGAAGACGGATTCACTGTGAGGACTAGAATTCAGATCGCCTTTGGGAAAGTTTCGCCTCACCTTCTCGTATTTGTACTTGTGAACAGAAGATGGCGGAGCGCGGCGCAGGTTGAACACCTCGAGGGGAGCGTTGCCGTGGAAATTCTCAGTAAATTGGAAATACTCGGAGGGCTTATCCACACGGGAAACCTCAGTGTTCCGAAGAAACTCGTTTAGGACGGTTCTCTGGCGCCACCTGCAGGAGAGAAAGTGTTCAGTTGTGACAAAGGAGGTCTCATATGTCTTTTTTTCATGAACATTCTCCGTGACAAATGATATCAACGAAAACCCATAACTTTCGAAAATTCCAAAGTCTCATCCTTACTTGGGCAACCCCGGGCAGATCTTCCCTCCGGCGTGAGGACACAAGTGGCCCAAGAGCTGAGTGAGAGCGGCGCCGAAGGAGAAGACGGCCTGGATGACCCTGGGCGTCGAGGGAACCGAGGCGTAGGGCACCACGGGCGTCGGTTTGCCCTCAAGCAGGCACGCTATTCCCACACATCCGAATTCCTGTAAAAAAAAAAAAATATATATATATATATATATGTGAAAATAGATCTGCCGTGTCGTTATCGGCAAATATATATCGATAAAATACTCATAAAATATCATGCACAATTTTCGTTTAATACAAACCTATTAATCACCAATAAATAATCGAAACAATATACAAACCGATTCATCATCAGCAGTGAATAACAACCTCTATGTAGCAAAAATTGATTAGCACAAAAAATAATAAAGCCCTGTATGTGCATACTTGTTCCCAGTACTGCTTGAACCAAGGATTTCGTGTATTCTTCTCCGGGTCCAAGAGGCGATAGTGAGCGATGAAGTCCCTGACATCCTGCTGGCCGTCCTTCAGCGCAAGCACGCCGCCTATCTCCGCGTCAACTTCACGCAACTGTAAGAATAGATTTTAGTAGAATGCGAGTAGAAAGTTAAATATAGTGCGAGGTTCGATTATATAGAATTCCACCGTCGGAGTTTGTCATGTTTACCCAGGTTTTTGTGCATTTACAGGTTCGAATATTATATAATTGATTGGTTTATAGCATGAATATCATTATAGAAAATGGAAAGACGCGCTACTGACTGTTTAAGTCTTAACCCCTCCGGGACCCTACATGTATTATTTTTATTATTAAAGTGTATGGAGAAAAAATGGAACAAACCCTTTTTTTTTTTTTTTTTTTTTTCTTATCGCCACCCATTAAAATCAGAGGAAACGGGAACAACAACTGTACCTGGTCCTTATGGTCTCCCCAAGTGGTTGTGCCCAAGAACACGATCTGGTGCTTGTGGAGTCGGTGGAAAGACACCGCCTTCTGAACCGCCTGCAGGAGCGCCTTTGTGTCTTCGAGGGTCAGGAAGAGAATCACGCCCCTTGCGCCCACGACCGCCTTCTCCGTCAGTTGTTCCACGATCTGGCGCAGGAGGGGGGTAGGGGGTTGCGTTATTTTATTTAATGAGTTTCTATCCATTTTTCAGTTTTGTGTGGTTGCTCGTGAGTGATCATATGTGCGTTTGCATGTATATTTGTGTGTGTGTGTGTGTGTGTGTGTGTGTGTGTGTGTGTGTGTGTGTGTGTGTGTGTGTGTGTGTGTGTGTGTGTGTGTGTGTAAAATAAAGCAATATCACTGCAATATATACTAAATCACCACAGCCAGACGCATATGTCATTTACTCTTATGTATGTATGTGTATGTGTGTGTATGTATGTTTGCATGTACGTATGTGTGTGTGTGTGTATATATATATATATATATATATGTATGTATGTATGTATGTATGTATGTATGTATGTATATATGTTTATATGGATGGATGTATGGATGGATGTATGTATGTATGGATGGATGGATGGATGGATGATTGGGTGGATGGATGGATGGATGGATGGATGGATGGATGGATGGATGGATGGATGGATGGATGTTTGGGTGGATGGATGGATGGATGGATGGATGGATGGATGGATGGATGGATGATTGGGTGGATGGATGGATGGATGGATGGATGGATGGATGGATGGCTGGATGGATGGATGGATGGATGTTTGGGTGGATGGATGGATGGATGGATGGATGGATGGATGGATGGATGGATGTGTGTTTATAAGTATGTATGTATGTATATACGTATAAACAATTATTATTTACTTACATAGATCATACGATTAAAAACTTGAACATTACCTGGTCAGCGAGCGTGGCAGACCCTTCAGCCTCGAGGGGAACCATCTTGAGGTCGAGAGCGAGGCAGACCCGAGACGCCCTCGCCACCGTCCTGAAGGCTTCCGCGCCCGCCATGTTCTCGGCATCTTCCGAGGATACCACCAAGGACACGTAATCCCATCCCAGGAACCTCAGCATCTTCAGTGGAGAAAGAACGATTAATTTGCGTAAAGGTCTTTGAAGTTTTTTCGAAGAGCAGACAAAATGGGAAAAAAGGGGCTGGTGATAATCGTTTTTGTAAAGGATGAAATAAGTGATGGGCATCTTATAAGAAAATAATAGATGAATAACAAGGAAGGGATAGATATATTTTAAGAAAATGGTAGATGTATTATACTATTGTGATAGCTACATTATAAGGATGTGATAGATACATTATAAGGATGTGATAGATGTATCATAAGAAAGTAATATATATGTCATAAGGAAGTAATAGATATGTCATAAGAAAGTAATATCAATATATATATATATATATATATATATATATATTATTAGGAAGTAATAGATATATATATAGTAAGAGATGTATTATAAGGAAGTAACAAATACATTACAAGGAAGTGATGGATACATCCGACTAGAAACAAGCAAAACCAGAGGAGGTAGGGTATCGTTACGTCATCGCTCACCTGCACCATGGCCTCAGCCTCCTTGTTGATGGGAGGACTCATCTGCAGGGCGTAGGGCGAGTGTGCCTGCGACGGACCCATGTTGACAGAGGTCACGTTGAGGGAGGAAAGGATCTCTCCCGTGACCCGGGCCGTCTCGGGGTCAAGCGAAGTCACGAACATCTGGACGTCGTTGATATTCACGTCGATGCCCGGTAGAGTTCCCTTGACCAAGCTCGTGACCTGGTTCATGGTTCGAATCTGTGGGCGAATGTACAGTATAGTAGGCGCAAGGCACACGAAACGTACTTTAAAGAAGTCAGTGACCTCAGGAATTATTATGACTCATTTGGCTTTTCCTATTATTCCAGCTGTTGTAAAATATCAAAATGCATTCGTAATTCGTCTGTCCGTAGTACCTTGTATCATAACGCCGCGAGAGCACAGCTTCTAATCGTAATGCTAATCGCACTTTCCTTTTCACAAACTGAATAGACTTAGTCTTGAACACGCCTACTACACGTCAATATAAGTGTGCTCACGTGAACCAAACCCACGCAGACAACCTCGCCCACGTCTATACAAGTTTGTTCTTGTGCTTTCTCTTTGATTTTTTTTTTTTTTTTTTTTTTTTTTGTAATCAGTTTTTGCATGCAGGTTCTCCACATCTTCAAACGTTTATATATTTCCTCCCTAAAAGACATATTTCTCTTCTAACCACTACCAGATACACAACTGCCGTATTCCTCATCTATACCCATCCTTAGGTATACCATATACTGTATATACCATACATCCACATTCACACTACTCCCTAAGCATACATCCGCATCCACACATTATCAGCGCTCGTATGCATTCACCGAGGACCCGCCCATACCCACCCTGGAGCCGCAGGTGTCGAGGACGAGGGCGCCGAGGGTGGTAGAAGGGAGCAATTTCTGGTGTTGATTGATCTGGTCCACCGCCCACAGGAAGGCCTCCACCTCCTGAAGGATCTCCTCGTTGATGGTTTCCCCGCAGTCCGATCCTGCAGGAGGTCGTGAGCGTGGAAATGCGGATTGACAAACAAGGAATCATTGAAAGCGAAATGATAAAACTATCCGCAAAGAAAAGTGAGAGAAAAATCAAATTGTCCAAGCTAATTGAAGATACGAGATTATTTTTGATTGGATAAGAAAATATAAATTGAAATCGTAAAACATGAAAAAGAATCTAAAAATCTAATAATAGTAATAATAATGATAACAATAATATTGTTGTTTGAAATATACCGTCCGGCGAAGGTTGATGAATGGGGAAGAGTGCCGTGAGAACCACCCGGTCTGAGGAGGGCAATAACACGTGGTCCTCCGCTTCTACTGTCGGTGCTACTGTCGTCGTGTTCACCGGCTGCCCAGGAGTCACCTACAAGCCAAATGGATTTATACTTAAATGTTTCCTTTCTTTTTTCATCAAAGACTTGTATCATACCCGTCAAGACTATAAAAGGTACAACGGGGATAAAAATCAAAATGAGAATTAAGACAAGCAAATCCTACCTGCATGAGGTTTCCAGGGCCGTCTAAGCACGAGTTGCAGGCACCCTGAGAGCAGCCATTCCTTTTGGAGACGTATGACTCGCCTGTGACTCGTAGCGTGGAGTTGTCCATCACGAAGGTCTGTGAAATGAATGACTCCTTATGAGTATAAACAGCTTACGACCCATATATCTCAAGATTTTTCTTCAGCGCAAGTGTTCTTCGTCCCTCGTTGAGATACATATATCCAAGAGTACATAACTTACAAGCCTCACAATCCTGAAATATAAAACAAATCCTCTTGTCAAAGATACACACCTCCAATAAAGGGATAAAGACGCACAACATACCTGATGGGCGGTAACGGTCGAATTTCCAGGAATAGCAAGAATACGGTATAGGCCTAAGGAAGTTCCTGAGAGCGTCCCGGGTGGGTCGGTGCGCATTTTGCCGCCCTTGAGACCTGCGTGACTGCGGGAGCCCGGACCCTGATGGAGAAATCTCAAGGGAGAGAGGAAGTCCGTCTGCAGTTCTTCTCTTTCCAAATCTTGCAGTTCTTGACACACGCCGCGCCTTGAGTTTGGGAAAAGGGTTGGGTTTACGTCATTTTGCTTGATGAATAAATAAAAATGTTGACTAAAAATTGCAAATAGGCAGATATAAAAAAAAAACTTTTTTCATGTACTGTCTTTGGTTTATATTGTGTACACTGAAAGGTATATCAACATGTTCAAAAGAAAATGATGCATGTGCAGATATAGATAACAACATTTTTATTTTTTTAGAGACATGTTCAACATTTTCTTTCCTTTTATACACCAAAAACGTAATACATCCCATTATCACGCAGTTGTGTTTAATCTCTCTTTTTATCCACTTTATGATCTGTCAATTATACTTCAAAAGAATACATCCTTACTTTGTGGTAAAATAATAGATTGTAAATGTCATATAACATAACTTTAATGTTTATATATATATATACATATATATATATATATATATATATATATATATATATTGTGTGTGTGTGTGTGTGTGTGACTGAATGATGAAACGGAACCGCTGCCGATTCCGGTGATGTTATCAGCAAGACAATAATAACAAACCCCGCAAAAGAGGGAAATGGGTCAATTAAGAGAACTCGTCACCGCCCGCGCTTCCTTCCTGTCATTCTTTTCGAAAGAGACTCTAGTGGAAGACAACAAGGCGGGATGCAGCGCCGGACGCACCTGTTCCTGCACTTCAGCTTCCACGCGTTTTTCATGGCGGTGAAGAACGTGAAGAGGCCGTGGATGGCCGGCACGACCGCGCGCGTCCTGGCCAGCACGTCCAGGTCGTCGTCTCTCATGCGGAACGACAGACACGGCGGCAGTTCCTTGGGCGGTTCGTCGGAGTCCTTGTCGGCGTCCAGCGGCTCGAGGATGCTCTTGGGCAGACCCGCCAGTTGGCACCTTTTGGACTGCTGGAAGTAACCCAGCACCCACTCGTTCTCCGGGGTGGGCTGCGGGTCAGAGATATTTGGTTATCTTTTTCATCTTTCTTCTTTTCTCTTCCTCTTATGTATCGTCATTGTCATTTTTTGTTGTCTCATATTTCCTTTATTCTCATATTTCGCAAGTCAGAGTTAAATTCACCATCATTTTTGTCTCATCTTTTTCATTCCTTTTATGTGCTTATTATCATCATGAATGACAAAATCAATCTAGAAAAGAACATATTCCCAACGACAAAGGCAGACTGACCGTGATCTTGACGTCCTGCAGGAGCCTCCAGTGGTCCTCGAAACTTTCCATGGCGAGGGGGTCGTGCGCCACCACCCAAACGCCCCTCGCTATCCTGGCAGCGTGACGGATAAGATCAACCTCCTCGTCAGGAAGATCAGAGAGGATCCAATAGACTTTTCGGCTGGCGGAGGTCTCGGCTCTGATGGCAGCCAGGATCTGTGGGAGGAAGTCAAAACGACATTGCAGGACTCCTTCACAACATGTCATGGGAATTCAGCAGAGGACAGCGTAGGACTTATCTTATCGAATTCCCGTCATGAGATTCGGAAAAATGACGTCACCGACTGACCTGGATGAGAGGAAATCCGCTGGCGACCACGACGACCCCGCTCACCTGACCGTCGCTCGTCGCCGTCCGCACCAGGTCCCGGTACTGCGTGTTGCTCTGGAGAAGAAAAGACGTGGATGTAAGGAAAACGGTTGATGTGATCTTTTAAAAATACAATAACTTTATATATTATATATATAGACATTATTACTGACATTGGTACAGATGTATAGAAATAGTGAGAGAAAAAGAGAGAGAGAGAGAGAAGAGGGGGAGAGGGAGAGGGAGAGGGAGAGGGAGAGGGAGAGGGAGAGGGAGAGGGAGAGGGAGAGGGAGAGGGAAAGGGAGAGGGAGAGGGAGAGGGAGAGGGAGAGGGAGAGAGAGGGAGAGAGAGAGAGAGAGAGAAAGAGAGAGAGAGTGAGAGAGAGAGAGAGAGAGAAAGAAAAAGAGAGAGAGAGAGAGAAAGAGAAAGAGAGAGGGAGGGAGAAATACAGACTTTGAAATATCAAGGAAGAGAGAAGGAGAGAGACTTTGAAAGATCGAGGAAGAGAGAGTGAGAGTCATAGGTGTGGATTAAGTTAGTACACACTCCTACCTGTTCGCCCTGTTGGTCCGTGTCCTCGGGGTATGGCGGCAACATCGGCACTCTTACCACATTACTGATGCAAACATTGAAATTTCCTGCTCCTTCGGTCACCACCTAGGGGAATCAACGTGAACGGGGTGACGTATATATAAAGTTTATAAATCATTATAAGTATAAATTCCAGTATATATTTGAATTTTTGACGTGTATATGTATATGACTTGCATATAACCTTGATGAATTATGATTTTTATATAATAACTTATAATTGATATTCTGCAGGGTGATAGAAAATAATTCCACCATCACATTTTATATCCAACGAATCTTAAATAAAGTTAACAAGCAGGTACAAGGAATTCAAACCCGTCTGGTAAGCAACGCAAACAACATCCTAATTTAACCCTAAATCCTTTTATGAATTTCCAGTTACCCAGACGATCACTAGATGAAAAAAAAATATATAAGAAACGTAGACATGCTTGGAGGATAGCCAGTAGAGACTCACCTTGGCGACCTCGAAGCTGTAATCGTCATCGAGGACCAGGAGAGCGGTCGAGTCCCACTTGAGCTCGGCGAGAAATTCTAGCAGAGCCTGAGGGCGAGAGGATTGAGAGAGAGTTCGCTTAAGTGTGTGAACCTCTACTTGGGGGGGGTCGGATTCCTGTCAGCTTTTCTTTTCTTTTTTGTTCGGTGGTTTTCGTTGTTAGTAAGGATTAAGGGAATACTTTAATTATGTGTTTGTGTGTTTGTTTGGGTGTTCGTGTGCTTGTTTGAGTGTGGGTTTGGCTTTTTGTGTCAGTGTTAGTGTATTTTTTTGAAGAATGTTTTGCTTGATTAAGAGTTACTTCTCAGTGACATAATGTATTCATCAATTCAGAGCATTTGTTTACTGATCAGTGCCGCAGATTAGGCAAAACAGTTATCCTAACCCCACGTATACTTCTTAATTTCTATTCACCAAACTCATTCCAAATCAATAACTCATCTCATTCAGTCACTCATCTTACTCATTTCCCCACCCCCTCCCTCACCCCCTTCCCCACCCTCATTCCCACACCCATTCCCCACCCCTTCCCCACCCTCTTCCCTTACCCCTTTCCCCACCCCCTTCCCCGCCCACGTACCTGCCCTCGCTCCTTCTGCGGTATGTAAGTGTGGGCGGCCGCCTCGACGACCGGCACGTGGTACTTGTGAAGGAGATGTGAGAGGCTTTGGTGGGTGGAGGTGACGCCCGTGAGGTCCAGCACGCCCAGGGCCAAGAGGGTGTCGTTGCTGAGGGGCGAGCACGACGAAGGGCCCTCCCGTACCACCGGGAACACCTCGCCCACGCCCGCCACGGCTCTCTCCCCGTGGTTGCAGGAGTCGTAGACATGGAGACCTGGAGGAGGGGTGAGGTAAGGAGAGCTGTAATTTTTTTTTTTTTTTTTTTTTTTTGGGGGGGGGGGAGAATGGTAATTAAACAGACTCTGAGGGGATACTGATGCACTGATTGTTATTGGTGATTATTTTATTATTCGTGCGTGATTTTGGATAATCTGATGGGATGTTTTGATGGGTGGTTTATGGTAATTAATTTGACTTGGGGGAGAAGAGGGGACGGGCATTGATGCGTTTCTTATGGGTGATTATCTTGTTATTTTAATGGTGTTGGACGGTTTAATGGGTATTTTGTGATTTTGGTGATTTTCTTTTTTTATGGGTGGTTTTAGACATATGATGGACTCAGACAAAAAAAAAAAAGTTGGTTTTGGAACATATTATTATTGAAAGGTTTTCTGGGATTCGGTATGAGAGAATATCACAATAAAGGTAAGTTATTTTTTACAATACAATGGCCCCCTTCTTTTTATTCCATCTTTCCGCGTGAGTGCCACTAACGGACTAACAGATGATTTATAGAGGAACCTTAATCATAATGAATAGCAACGCATAATGGATTATCCATATTTTTCATCATTTTTCACAAGAGTGTACAGATATAAAAGAATGATAACCTCTGCCATAGGATCTGAAAATTTATTCTGAATCGTCATTCTTACGGTGTTCTAAAAAGCTAATGCTAGATATTACCCCCCCCCCCCCCAGCATACGAATTGTACGCTCATGAAAATGATAAAGAACATGGATGATCATTAAGACAATCAAGAGACCAAAGGGCGCCGCAAAACAAGCAAGCAAAGGCGGCGCCACTCACCGAACTTGACGCCCGGCACGAAGGAGTCCGACACGATCCTGGAGCCGATGCCGCCCACGTTCTGGTTGATCCTGGCCAGCGACCAGCGGAGCGCCTCGTAAGCCTCCACGCCGCCTGCGCGCCACCCGCCGCACCCGATCATGCCCTCGCCCGCCCGCGACGCCCCGACCACCACGCCTGCGGGGGAGAGGGCGTCAGGAGGCGAAGGTAGGAGAATTTGGTGCGCAAGTGTAGTATTCATATACATACATGTATATGTATACGTATGAATAGATGTATATATATATATGTATGTACACACAACACACACACACACACACACACACACACACACACACACACACACACACACACACACACACACACACATATATATATATATATATATATATATATATGCATGTATGTATATATACATAAATTTGAATATATATATACATATGTATATATACATATATTTGAATATATATATATATATATATATATATATATATATATTGTGTGTGTGTGTGTGTGTCCATGTATACATAAATCCATGGAGTGCATATACAGGCTTGTACTTATATGCTTACACACACAAACACACATACATACAGAAATAGAGCTGCGAGTGGGCAGGACGTATGCCACTGAGCCTAACAGCTGCCGCGGAGAGCAGCAGTCAGCCACAGGGAGAAAGTCAGGCACCAGAGACAAAAGAATGCTATAACAAACAACTGCACACATGGCGAATTCTTGAAGACGTCCGAATTACGTCATTGACAACTAGTGCATGAATTCAGGAAGAGACAATGCGCAATTGCCGAGCCGAGAACAGAGACATAGTGCAGGGAATTGTCCTGACTCATTTGGCGGAGTTACCTCAGTGAAATTTATTATCGCATTCACGTTTCCAGAGCTTTGTTATCCGTGCCAGTCATGAGGGAAATGGAATTCTATTAATTCTGTTTCCTTCTCTGAAGGTTATGCTGTAATTCTTATATGAAATTCAAAAGAATAAGACGCATGTATTCATTTCATAAAATATCCATCATGCCTTTAAATGACCCAGTACTGCAGGGGTTTTAAAACTGGGCATGCATTTTAGTGAAATCGATAATGCCTATAATTATCTCAAGAGGTATGACCATGGTAGCAAGTTTTCAACTGTTAATTAGATCCCACACGTTTCTCCATGGTGCGCATGATACTTTTTAAAACAATAATGCACAATAACGTAGAATGTTCCCCAAACCGGTGTGACTAGTCGGTACAGTGCAAACAGAACCGGTGTGGCTTACTCATGCAGTGTTGCCAGAGCCACGCCTCTGCCCGCCATGCAGCATGAGAGAACAAACAGGTCAAGGCCAACCGGACGACTTTCACTGGGCCTCCCCACAGGTGAAGGGTCAAAGGTCAGCAGGCACAGAGGATCACCGCGTGGGTCATGCCGTATTTCACCCTCGAGACCTGCCATGGAAAAGGTCTCGCTTCCCAGGACGTCATCATGTCTAGCTGCACGATGCAACACCCATTGCAAGAGGCAGGGCAGGCAAGATGGCACGGCGCTGATCATTAGGAGGTTTGCAACGATGCATACTTATCGCTGTCTGTCTCTTCTTATCTACAAATACTACCGCAGTGATTTAATTATCTATCCACCTGTCTGTCTGTCTATCTACTGATCTATCTATTTATTTGTGTATTTGTTTATCTAACTATCTATCTTCTATTTATCTATCTATCTATCTATCTAAAAATCTACCTGCCTGTGTCTGTATGTCTGTCTATCTATCTATCCACCTATCTTCCTCACAGCCTCCCTAATCTCTCTCTCTTCTATCTCCCTGTATATCTATGTATCTGTCTATTTGTCTGTATGTTTGTCAGTTCGTCTATCTGCTTATCTATATATTCATCTATCTTTCCGTCTATTTGTCTATTTATCTATCTGTCTGTCTGTCTATTTGTCTCACACTACCTTTATCTTTTGTTTATCTCTCTATCTATTTATATATCTGTCTGTTTGCCTATCTATTTATCTATCTGTCTGTTTGCCTATCTATTTATCTATCTATCTAACCATCTACCTGTCCATTTATTTGTCTATCTGTCTGTCTACCTATTTATCTATCTGTCTACTTCTCTATCTACCTGTCTATCTATCATCTACTTTTATCTATCTATTTATCTACATATCTATCTATCTACTTATCTATCTTCATATATATCTAAATACTTATCTATCTACATATCTACCGATCTATCTATCTATATATATATATATATATATATATATATATATATATCTGTCTCTTTATCGATATGTTCATCTATCTATTTTCTATCTATCTATCTATCT
>NC_061824.1:30255397-30257897 GCF_019202785.1 Penaeus chinensis
CCTCCCTCCCTCCCACCCATTCTCCTCCCCCCCTCCTTCCCTCCAAGCAATCAACTCTATAAATTTCGTAACTCAAAAATACACTCAAGCAAAAGTCTCGAGAGAAAGTAAGAGGGGTCTTAACTATGACTTCACCGGCGGCATGAAAATGACTAGCTAAGACCACCGGGTATTTTTCACCAGGAAGGGAATTTTCTTATGAAATATTTACTATCAAAATCTTGAAACATCATTCTAGAGGGGGGGGAGGGGGATTGAAGCACATGCAGTTGCAATTCATATGATAATCAGCGGCAATTATCGTTTGAAAAAGGGCGGGGATCGCGTCCAAGGGAGAGTGGTAATGATAGGGATTGTGACGATAAAGTTAATAAATCACTATTCACAGTCACGAATTAAGGTCCGCTACTGTTCTTATTATAATTTATGAATAATGAATATTTCTTCCTTTTTTTTTGCATGATTGATGGCGCTCCTTCGGGTTATTCTTGCTGACGTCACGAAAGGTAGAATTGCCAAGGAAATTCCTGTCATGAAGTGGCTGGCGGAGTGAAAGCCATCACTTTTATCATCGTTGTTAATTGGAGCCACTGCTGTTACCGCGGATGTTAAAATTATCTTTACTATCATTAACTAAAACTGTAAATGTGCTTACGAAATCATTGTCATGTTAACGCCGGTGATGATGTGATACTAATACTCACAATCCATGTCCTGTCGCCATTATTTCCGCCAAAAGCTGCTCCAGATCTCGCGTTTCCACCATCAGCACCATTAGTGTTGTTGTACAGTGCTTAATAGTATATCAAAAACTTTCTATTACATAGCATTATATATGTAATATAATTCTAGATGTACGCACGTGCAGGCGTGTGTGTGTGTGTGTGTGTGTGTGTGTGTGTGTGTGTGTGTGTGTGTGTGTGTGTGTGTGTGTGTGTGTGTGTGTGTGTGTGCATGTGTTTATATTTATATATATATATATTTATATATATATATATATGTGTGTGTGTGTGTGTGTGTGTGTGTGTATATATGTGTATACATATATGTACATACATGTATATATATACATATATATATATATATATATATATATATATATATATATGTGTGTGTGTATATATATATATATATGTACATACATGTGTGTGTGTGTGTGTATATATATATATATATGTGTGTGTGTGTGTATATATAACGAGTATATAACACACACACACATATATATATACATATATATGTATGTATGCATATGTGTGTGTATATATATATATATGTGTGTGTGTGTGTGTGTGTGTGTGTGTGTGTATGTGTGTGCGCGTGTGTGTGTGTGTGTGTGTGTATGTGTGTATATGTGTCTATATATACATGTATATAACGAGTATATGTAACATATATATGTGTGTGTGTATATATATATGTATATGTATGTATGTATATACACAGACCAAATGTAAGACTTGGAGATCATTCAGTGAGTCTAATTACAGCAGGTCAGAGAGGTCGGTTTTCGCTGCTATACTTTCCCTGCACAAGCCCTGGCCAGTGAGGAGTGAGAGGGCGGTTCTCCCGACGAACAGATGGCGCCACAATAATGCTGGTCTTCATAATATTTCATTTGTAGGCCTCTGTGCACAGTTGGCAGTGTATATGGAGGGGTAGGTGGGCGAGTTTGAGAAAGTGTGTTTGTGTGTGATTGTGTCTTTTTATGCGTTTTGTTTTTATTATTTGTTTGCTTGTGTGTGTGTTATTTAATAGGTTAACAAACTTTCTAAATTCATAGAAAGATTTTTTAAAAAACGACTAAAAGCTAAAAGTAGAAAAACAAATTATCAAGTCAAATATACAACAAAATAGTCCTCATTTGCAAAGTCCTGCATGGAAGTAAAACGAAAAGAAACATAGCAGCCGTAGTAAAAGTAATACCAACATAATCCCCAACTATCACAACATAGAACTTGGAAAACGCCTCATAAACTTTCATTCACGAAAAAGAATGTCAACGCCAAGTTTCTCTTTTGCATTTTGGACAATTGCGCGGTTATATCGTCAATTAAAGTGATTTCGGACAGATCGTAAATGGCATCGCCTGGTCTTTCTGTAGGAAATATATCGAGAGTGACTGACAGGGGTATGACACGCGCGATTTTAGGTGTCAGGTAAAACCAAGTGATTTTCATATGATAAATGTTAGGATTTCTGTGTATGATACCAGTTATAAACAAAAAATAACGACATTTGGAGCTATTGAGGCTTATTATTTCCGCAAGTTAAATACACCATCAGACTTGCGGTCACCATGACAACCACCATTGCAAAAGACGTACTTAGGCCTACCCGATAAACAAAAGTACGATTCTCACACCGTCTAAAACCAAATTACAAGTGAAATTCCACTAATAAATTCACAAAGTGAAATGAATGCGAACTTTGTGGTGCTAATAATGTTTCAGAGGGAAGGAAAGTTCGTTTAATCTTGCTACTCTAGCGATGTGACGTC
>NC_061824.1:30275397-30285397 GCF_019202785.1 Penaeus chinensis
GAAAGTGTGGGCGGGGCGAAGAAGGTTAGAGGGTGCTGGGTCATCGCCTTTTTTATACCCCTTTTACGGAAAAGTCTATTGTTGCCTTCCTTTTCAACCTGATTACGCATTGTCATTAATCCTATGACGCTTTTTGGCATTCAGAGAGAAAGGATGATCTGGGAAAGAAATTTTACTTTAATTCATTGTTCAGGAGAAATAATCATCTTCCCCCTTTTTAAGTTCTAGCAATTTATGGCTGTTGATGGCTTTAATAATGCCATTAATTCATCCAAGTATTATATGCATTATACGTTCGGAAAATTATTTATTACAATTAATTATCATCGGTTTTATTGTAGCCATAGCCGCATTAATTACAGGAATATCGTCAACATCGTCGATATCATTTTCTGTCATATACGATAGTGGTATCAGAGCAGGGATACTAAATCTATTATGCTATACTTTTCATTGTCTTTCTTTAGAATAATAGTTATTACATTTGACTGCGAATCATAATTTGCACTATTATCTGATATCATGGTTATTATGAACAGTGTAAGCTTTTATCAAAATCTATATTAGGCTAAATATTTATCACTAAGAGCTAATATAGTTTAATAACAGTTTTTTTGTGAATTGTGATAATAATAAAATCATTAGGGGTTACGAATCCATTAAAGGTTTTCAAAGAAAACATTAATTCACCTTTATGAATAGCAGGTGTTTGTTCAGTTTCCCTTTTTTGGAGTGATTTAATTTTAGTCTCTCTCTCTCTCTCTCTCTCTCTCTCTCTCTCTCTCTCTCTCTCTCTCTCTCTCTCTCTCTCTCTCTCTCTCTCTCTCTCTCTCTCTCTCTCTGTCTCTCCCCCCACCATCTCAGCATTTCTTTGTCTATATTTACTCATCTGCTCCTTTGCTATATCATGCTTTGACTATTGTTTTTTGCATGAGAATTTAAATTCCAGTTTCTGTTGCAATGGCCTCCTTGGTGCAACTGAGCAAACTTGTATATACACGACAGGACTTTGGGTCACGATCTATTTCCTTATACTTTCCGTCTGTTTCTGTCTATATGTATATTTTTTATTCTTCTTCTTCCTGTTCTCTTTCCCTTTTCTTCTGTCCCTCCCACTCCTTTTCTTTCCTTATCTCTTTCCTTCTCCCTCTCTTTATTTATGCCCTTCCCCCACATCCCTTTTATTCTCTCTGTTGGTTCTTATTTCCCCTCATCTCTCTTCTTTTTTTCTCTTTCCTCTTTTCTTTCCCTCCTTCCCTTTCTTCCTCATTTTCCCCTACGCCTTCTATTTCTTCTTGACCTCCCCTTTCCTCTTCCCCTCCCTTACTCCCTCATTCTCCGTTTCGCTATCTATTTCTCCTTCCCTTTCCACCCCCCGTCTCTTCCCCCAATCAACGAACCGATAAATAAGCAATAAAGCAATTACAAGTCCATCACGTGCCCTCCTTTCCGCTGACCACGAAATCTATCACGGAGACTTTTTTCTTTTTCTTGTTAATGCTACTTTTCTTTGGACGCTTTCCTTTCCCAAAGCATCAATTCCGGTGCTTGGCAGTTCTCTCTTTCTCTCTCTGTCTATCTATTTATCTCTCTCTCTCTCTCTCTCTCTCTCTCTCTCTCTCTCTCTCTCTCTCTCTCTCTCTCTCTCTCTCTCTCTCTCTCTCTCTGTCTCTGTATATTATATATATATATATATATATATATATATATATATATATATATATATATATATATATCGTTGTCACTCTTTATATCTCTTTATCTCACTTTGTTTCTCGCTCTGTCTTTCTCTCTCTCTCTCTCTCTATCTCTCTCTCTATCTCTCTCTCTCTCTCTCTCTCTCTCTCTCTCTCTCTCTCTATCTCTCTCTCTCTCTCTCTCTCTCTCTCTCTCTCTCTCTCTCTCTCTCTCTCTCTCTCTCTCTCTCTCTCTCTCTCTCTCTCTCTCTCTCTCTCTCTCTCTCTCTCACTAACCCTCTCTCTCTCTCTCTCTCTCTCTCTCTCACTAACCCTCTCTCTCTCTCTCTCTCTCTCTCTCTCTCTCTCTCTCTCTCTCTCTCACTAACCCCCCCCTCTCTCTCTCTCTCTCTCTCTCTCTCTCTCTCTCTCTCTCTCTCTCTCTCTCTCTCTCTCTCTCTCTCTCTCTGACGCCTTTTCTTTGAACATTTTTTTCTTTCTTCCGTTCTTTGGTTTTTACTTTCATTATCAATATTTGCGATTTTTTCTTTGCTTTTCTCTCAACTTTTTTTTCTCAATTTTCTGCTTATGTTTTTTTTTTCTCTCTCTCTCTTGATGATACAAGCTTTCTGCTAACATGACAATGGTGAGATTTCACAGAGATAGAAAGAATCTGTTTTCAGTATATATTTTCCAATTATTCTCCATATACTGTTAATCTTTCTCTCTCTCCCTCTCTCTCTCTCCTTACATATAAGCGCGCTCACATACGTCCGTTATCTAGTTTTTCCCGGCTTTCCTAAAACTATATTTTCTTTATTTTAATCATACTTTCTTACTGTGTTCCCTGTTCTTCTCTTCTTCCTTTCTTTATCTCTCTCTCATCTTTCTTTTCTTTCTCCTCCCTATCTCTACCGCACTTATTTTTCATTATCTTTTCTCCTTCCTGTCCATCTCCTGTCTTTATCTTTCTTTGGTTATTCTCCCTCTCCTCTACATGTCTCCCACACTTTATCTCTCTTATCTTATCCTTTTCCTCTTTCCTTCTATCTCCACACCATCTCTCCCACACCTACATTTCCTCTTCCCTCTTTCCTTCTCCTTCCTATTTCTCATATATTTATCTTTCCTTCTTTCCCTTTCCCTCCTCCTTCCCATGCGCACTGTGTATCACGCAGATTCAATGCGTCATATGTGAGGGAAACGCGCGATCACCCACTATAATTACAGTGAGATTCGATGAATGTCTAACCTCCTGTCTCCTCATTCCTCATTCCCCTCACCAATACCCCCCCCCCTCCTTAGGTCTTCACATCTCATAGTCCTCCTCATATATCTTCTTATCTCCACTCCACTCTCCCCCATTCACCATATTCCCCACCCGCACCCCACTCTCCCCATCCACTATATCTTCCAATCCCCACCACTTTTCCTCCATTCACCATGTCCTCCCTATCCCAATGCATTTCCCCCTTCCACAACATCCCCTATTCCACCCCTCCCTCTATGCACCATAGTTCCCTACCTGCTACCCACCCCACCCCATTCACCATTTCCCCTACCCCACCCCACCCCTCCCCCATTCACCATATGCCCCCCCCCCCCCGACCACACCCCATTTTCTAACCCCCCATCCCAACTCTATCGCCCCCCTCCCCCCCTCCCCCCAATCCCCCACATACATCTTAGAAGACGTATCTTCGCGGCGTCTCAAGCTGTCTAGTTCCGGAACATTTTGAAGCCAAAGATTTCTTTCTCGTTATTCGCACATTACTCTCCCGCGCAACCGTTATTTCCTCGATTTACATTCCGCCATTCGATGTATGGCGGGGGACGTATGTACTTTTGTGTGTGTGTGTGTGTGTGTGTGTGTGTGTGTGTGTGTGTGTGTGCGTGTGCGTGTGCGTGTGCGTGTGCGTGTGCGTGTGCGTGTGCGTGTGCGTGTGCGTGTGCGTGTGCGTGTGCGTGTGCGTGTACGACTGTTATGTGTGTATATGTTTTGATGCGTGTATTAATTACATTAAGGTATATATACATGTATGAAAAGGAAAAAAGCCACAGTAAGGGATTTATATAAATCGTAACGTTTCGATTTCTTCACGAGTTCCTCTTCAGATGAATTAACCGAAATGGATTTGATCCCGAAATGGATGTGATCCCTTCTCGTGAAGAGTTCGAAACCTTACGATTCATATTCATTTCTTACTGTGGCTGTTTTCCTTTTGATATTTGTGAACATGTTACTGTGTTATATTCATGTATGTATGTGTGCATGTATGTATATATGTATGTATGAGTGTGTATATGTTTGGGGATGGATGGATAGGCGCTATGCACGTGTTCACGGGTTGTGTGTATTCAATATTATGTTTTGTGTATATAGGTAGCTATATTGCAGAAGTAACGAATGAGTACTCGTATAGATGTATGTGCGTTGTGTGTATATATTCATGTTTTTGTTTTCTTGTTTTTTATTTTGTTATTATTTGTTTACCTGTGTTTTCGTAACATCTTGTAAATTAGTGGCCAATTGTGGTGGGAGTTTCTCACAAGGCGCGCGCCATTTCTGGGTCAAAATCAGAAACAACAATTTTTGACTGAATTTTGCAATAGTAAGGCACCGTAATATTACCATGGGGAGAGATAGTGTCTTCTGTGTATTTTACGCGACAGAAAGTCACTAATCTTTTCTATCTATCTGTCCATTTATCTATCTATCCTTACTTCAATCTCCATTTATTTTAATCTATATCTCTATATCTATCTCCACATTCTCTCTCTCTCTCTCTCTCTCTGTCTCTCTCTCTCTCTCTCTCTCTCTCTCTCTCTTCTTTCTTTCTCTCTCTCTCTCTCTCTCTCTCTCTCTCTCTCTCTCTCTCTCTCTCCTCTCATACCTTAAAGAAAATTTAATGGATATCAATCCAGTTAATTATCTTTTCACTATTCTTGTCCTTCTTTCCATTTCTCGTCCTTTTCAATATTCTTGTCCTTTTCATTATTTCATTCTTTTCCTTATTCTTATCCTTCTTTTCATTATTCTTGTCCCTCAATCCCTTGTTCTCTACATAAGGAATCCGGCAACCAATGACGACCTGCCACCGACTACTGCTGCGAAACCGTTACTATCCGGGAGCGACAGATAAGGTTAACAGGTCTCACAATACCTTTCATTACCTCCCCGTCCGTTTTTCTGATTTATTTTAAGCCCTATGGGTCAATTCAACTTGTTTCTTTTTTTCTTTCTTTCTTCCTTTATCATATATATGTATATTATATATATATATATATGTGTGTGTGTGTGTGTGTGTGTGTGTGTGTGTGTGTGCGTGTATGTGTTTATGTTTTTTTACTTATGTCTTTTACTCATCTATTCCTTGTATCAACGGTCAGTTCACACTTTCTATTGTATGTCTGCATATTCAACCTTCACTAACATTATTAACAAATATATATATATATATGTGTGTGTGTGTGTGTGTGTGTGTGCGTGTGTGCGTGCGTGCGTGCGTGCGTGTGTGTGTGTGTGTGTGTGTGTGTGTTTTATATTTTTCCGTTATTTCTTTTACCTACCTATTCCTTTTATCAACCGTCAGTTCACACTTTCTATGTCTGCACATTTAACCTTCACTAGCATTATTAACCAAACATCATCATAGCTTTGGGGTTCTTGCAGTCACTTTCATATCCGTCTATTTTACCTTTAGTTTATAAATTGTTATCCTGTATGTGATGAAATGTAAATAAATGTAAAGGGTGAATAAACATTTCTACAGCACAAGTCTGTGTAATTTACACTCCTTCGTGTTACAAAGTTTTGCCTAACCCTTCAGTGATATCGTTCATCGAACACCATTCCACACCACCTCCTCCCAATTTCCGATCTATGTACATCTAACTATAACCCAAACTATAATCAATTTTTTAAATGACCCAAATACAACCACGAAATCGCCAGAAGCACCAAGTAACGACCACCACCAAGTTAACACTACCACAAGGTCACATCAACAGACTAGTCTCGCACCAATGCACCACAAGGCTGCTCTTGACCAGTTACTGGAGCTGAACCAATCAAGACATATAATTGCCTGGTTGCACGACGTTAAAAGACCTGTTTCCCCCTCACCCTCACTCTTTTATTGTAGATAATCAAACCCGACCTGGTCCGAAATCTTCTTACCTGTACCGTTGGCTGTGTGACCTCAAGTAAGCAAGTAGGTCTATGCAAGTCCCCCTCCCCCCCCCCTGACTTTACGTTTTTTTTTTTTTTTTTTTTCAAGACATCCTCTTAACCTGTTCTTGCGGCCAACATTAGCCAAGAAGTGACCTAGTCTACCCTGGGCTGCCACTTTCACTCCTTTGTGACAATTTGGACAAAGACTACTTATGTTAACTCCGAGAAACCGAAACCATATACAGGTATTTTCTGTAATGTGTACTTTCGGTGCTGGCCAAAGATTTTTTGTTTTCAGAATTCTTTATTGCACGTAAGGGTTTCCATGATGCCTGAAGGCTCTTCCTCTACTTCATGGTTTCATTTATATTCAATTAGATATGTATGCTGTATTTTCATCCCCCCTCCTCTCTCTCTCAGTTTATCTGTCTATTTATCTATCTTTCCCTCTCCCTCTTCTTATATTTTTATCTACCTATCTGGCTATATATTTATATATCTATCTATCGTTCCCTTTCCTCCTGTTTCTCTCTTATCTACCTATCTATCTGTCTATCCATATATTTATCTATCTTTTCCTTTCTCTTCTCTCTCTCTCTCTCTCTCTCTCTCTCTCTCTCTCTCTCTCTCTCTCTCTCTCTCTCTCTCTCTCTCTCTCTCTCTCTCTCTCTCTCTCTCTCTCTCTCTCTCTCTTTCTCTCTCTCTCTCTCTCTCTCTCTCTCTCTCTCTTCTCTCTCTCTCTTCTCTCTCTCTCTCTCTCTCTCTCTCTCTCTCTCTCTCTCTCTCTCTCTCTCTCTCTCTCTCTCTCTCTCTCTCTCTCTCTCTCTCTCTCTCTCTCTCTCCTTCCCTCCTCTCCCTCCTCTTTCTTTCTTTCTTCTCTTCTCTCTCTCTCTCTTCTCTCTCTCTTCTCTCTCTCTCTCTCTCTCTCTCTCTCTCTCTCTCTCTCTCTCTCTCTCTCTCTCTCTCTCTCTCTCTCTCTCTCTCTCTCTCTCCTTCCCATCCCCTTTTCCCTGCGACCTTAAAGAAAACCTTCAAAAGCTTCCCGTTGGATTAGTGACTATCCCGGACTTGTAATGACCAGGCAAGTAAAATGTCATGAACTCTTATTCACTCATGACTTCGCCCAGCCTTCCCGGTCATGCATCTCTCGCTATTTCCTTGACTTCTTGTATTCTCCCTTGTTTTATCTCCTTTGTCTGTGTTATTTTCTTGTTTCTTTATTTACATTTTTGTGTTTCATTTGTGTTCTATTTATTTCGTTTTTTCTTATTTTTGTAATGTAATATTTTAAATCATTCTCGGTATCTACCATCCGTTGCCTTTGCTGATTCATCTTCAGTCACCCTTTTCACTTCTTTCTCTATCTCCCATCTTCGCCTTCGTCATCTCCTCCTCCACATCGATTCCTTTCTTCTCCTTCTTTATCCACTGTTCTTCTCCTTTCTCTTTATTGGCTCCTTTCTTTCCCCATCCTCCTTTCTTTCCCTTTCCTTTTTATCGGCATCTTTCTTTCTTCATCCTCTTTATCCATTCTTTCCTCTTAACCCCCTCCCCTAATTTCGCCACCCAGGCTGACTCAACCTTTTCCTGAACCTTCACTTTCAAGAACGTGGCTTCATAAGGACGTGCTGTGTAGTCCTGTCAGACGTTTAGAGACTTATAACGGGGTTTCGTCGAAAGTTTGAGTTTAATGCTTATTGTTTACTAGTTTTGCTTGCTTTATTTTGTTTACTCCATTTTCACTTTATGTTTTCATTTCTTTGAGTTTTCTGTTTGTGTTTCTGTACTTTGCCTTTTTTTTTTCCATTCTTTTCTTTCCTTCCTTTGTTCCGTATTTTCTCATTTTCTTCTTTCTTCACGTTTCTATCTTTCCTGTTTTACGAATATCTATCCTGTTAGCATTACAATTATCATAAACATAAACGTCTCCTCATGTAATTTAAAACACCCATGTAACTTAATTCACTCATGTATTCACATGTTAATTATAGTGCGCACGTGTCTGTTCATTTGTTTACTTGAAATAGACACAGTCCCTGTGCTAAACATGAAATTAAAATTAACTATAGTAGGAGAAACCAACAAGCCTTGATCTTTCGCGTCCCATATTTAACTTTTAACATCTGATGAGGAATCTAATGCTACTCGAAACATCATTATTTTTCCTCCTTGATTACCGCGGTTGCGTTACGTATCTGACCTGTTTACTTGTTTACCCGCCTGTCCATCTGTATTTCGCGTGCAGGAGTGTCACTACGTGTAAGTGCATCCTAAGGCAGAGAAAGCGCCCGTTAGAACCGTCCCCGGGAGGCATGCAAGGACACTGTAGGCAGGATATAGAAGTAGAACAAAGGGGGTCTGTCGGAATAAAAAATGAAGGGGCGGAGGGGTGCAAAGAGGTTTCTGTACCTAGGTATATTACTAGATATTTGCACAGCATGCAGGTGGGTATAGAGTATATGATACATACATATAGGTTGATTGTTGTAAAGCTAGACGTACGTGGTGTTTCGTTTTGTTGCGTGGCGCTGTGTTGTGCGTGTTGCCAGTATGTTTGTGTGGCTGTTAAGTACATTGCATCATTGTATTTGTTCTGAATCATGAATATATGTATGTGCGTGTGTGTGTGTGTGTGTGTGTGTGTGTGTGTGTGTGTGTGTGTGTGTGCACATATATGTGTGTGTATATATATATATATGGTGTATATATAGATAGATATTAGAGAGGGAGAGAGAGAGAATGTGTGTGTGTGTGTGTGTGTGTGTGTGTGTGTGTGTGTGTGTGTGTGTGTGTGTGTGTGTGTAAGTGTGTGTGTGTGTGTGTGTGTGTCTGTGTGTGTGTGTGTCTGTGTGTGTGTGTGAGTGTGAGTGTGAGTGTGAGTGTGAGTGTGAGCGTGAGTGTGCGTGTGCGTGTGCGTGTGCGTGTGCGTGTGCGTGTGCGTGTGCGTGTGTGTTCGTGTGCGTGTGTGTGTGTGTGCATGTGCGCGTATCTTCATAAATGCATACAAACAGTGTATGCATTGACTGCAATATATATTATGCAGTGGGAAGGTGTGTGTGTGCGTTTAGAATAAAAATAGACACACATTCTCGTGAAAGCAAGAACACGGTCAAGTATGATGAAACTAACCACTGTGAGAAAAAAAAACACAGAGCTGAATAAACAAACTGCAATCTAAATTTGATGATTAAATTCATTATTCTGGATTGGCTTGTCACACGCAAAATTGAACCTGTCATTTTTACAGACTCATTTTACTAACCTACCGTCGGTAGCCATACAACAGAAGTTAAAGTTTCCGCTCTGTTAGACCATGACAAGAGACCATAAAACATAACACAACCTGTTTATTCAGATTATGTAAGCTTATTCGGGACAGGCTCTGTGCGTGTGTATGTCATGCCACTCTTTCTTTCGAGGGATAACTAAACGATACATTTTTTTTTTTTTTTTCTACCAGTCAGGTTTCTTGCCGGTGAGAGTAATAGAATAGACTGTTCGTTTCTGTTTGAATTTCGTAAAAGAATTATCATTTTTAAGAATGATTCACGCTCGGCACAAATAACGAGTCATTTGCATTCAGAGAAAAAATAAACACCTGATGATTTTTTAAGACCCTTGACACCGACGGTAAATAATGTTTAACAAACAAGTCACTGCTGATGTTATAAGCAACCTTCAGATAACGGTGAAGCAAGTCAAGCTAAAATATTTTCTTATAACTTTGCACTTTGGGATATTTTTTTTTTTTTTTTTTAGTAACACATTCCAAAGTGTCGTCTGCATCATCTGCGATCATCTTGTTCATTTCTTTTTTTTTTTCTTTCTTTTTTCACCTTGATTCATTAAGGCTATCCAGGGCGCGGTGACATTTATGGAGCTTTTTTTGTTTTTGTCTCTGCCTGTCTCCCACGGCCACCGAGAGAGAGAGAGGGAGAATAGGTCGTAGTGGGAGACAGACAAACATGCAAAAGCAAAGAAAATTCCGTGTATATATAGATATAGATAGATAGATAGATATGTGTGTGTGTGTGTGTGTGTGTGTGACATTATATATATATATATATATATATATATATATATATATGTGTGTGTGTGTGTGTGTGTGTGTGTGTGTGTGCGCGTGTGTGCGTGTGTGTGTGTGTGTGTG
>NC_061824.1:30305397-30320397 GCF_019202785.1 Penaeus chinensis
TCTGGATATGGTTCGTTATTTCGAAAGTTTGTTGGTTTGAGAGTGAGGGAGAGAGAGAGAAAGAGAGAGAGAGAGAGAGAGAGAGAGAGAGAGAGAGAGAGAGAGAGAGAGAGAGAGAGAGAGAGAGAGAGAGAGGGGATGTAAAGGAGGGGGGAGGGAGGGAGGGAGGGAAGGGAGGGGAGGGAGAGGGGGAGAAAGAGGGGGATGTAAGGGAGGGAGGGGAGAGAGAGAGAGTGAGTGAGAGAAAGAGGTTTTTTTTACCTCTACAGCAAGAAAGTTAAATACAGTAATTACCAATGTAGGGTAAATGAGAAAAAACAACGTAGCATATCAATTGGAACTGAAGTAGGAAGCCACATAGACGACGGAGAGCATACATGAGTCAGCATTTTTTTTTTTCTTTTTTCTTCTCCCTTTAAATATTTGCGATAAGCGGTTAAAGGTGGATCGAGAGAAGACGTATGGAGGAAGAAGTGAAAATCAGCTTGGACAAACTGGAGAAAATGCTGCGGGACGGCCGTTAAGTTTTGAAGTGGCCTATGCACTGCTTCAGGAGACGATGTATGGCTGTCAGCCATTGGCTGATAAGTGTAAATGTCATTTGGCAGCAGTGTCTACCCTGTATAAAGCCCTTAAAACGAACCGCCGATGTTTTCCTAGCACCATGGAAGGTACTTAAATGATAAGACATAAAGCAAATAAGATCGTTATACCAAAAGACACTACCTTACATAAACTGAGGCAATTTATCTGAGTAATATGGGTACATTTAAACTAGCTGTAGGTGGGACAACACTCAGGAATAATGCTTTGAGAAAATGAGCTAATGTTTTAGCTTCTTTAAATAATAGTAAAGTTTTTAACTGAAGTCTCCTTTTTTCCCCAATAATAATCCTACTTACTGTTCTCCTCAAAAAAGCTCTGTTTTGACATCCACCTGATAGATCCCTGTCTCACCCATTTTTATTACCTTCAGAACTTCAGGGATGGGGTGTTATTATCATTTACAAAAGATGACTAGAACTTGATATAGTTTGTATGAAGAAATAAAATGAGTTCTTTCTTTTCATTACGGTACATTTGAAATGGTATACTTACTTTTAGACCGGTGGTTCCCAAGCTTTTCCGTGATGTCCTCTTTTAACTTTCTAGGAAATAGCCATCCTTCACGTATCTTTTGTATTTGAATTACTTAGTAGTATTAGGTTACATTGACAATAATGACATGCGAGGATGATCCAAAAACAGATAGTCCTTCGCGCGCGTTGCAACATGTAACATTTCAAACTTTATGAAGACTAATCCACGCCCCCACCCCCAATTTTTGGGAATCACGGAGTAAAACAAGTAAATAGGGTAGACAGATAAATAGCTAGATAGACTTACACAAGGCACTACAGAGAACAACAGCAGGGAATAACCATACCTGACACAGTCGCAGTTGGGTATCGTGTATCCTTGGGTGGCAATAGCCAATTCTGAATCTTCCGGCCGTTCCTTTGGGGGTATGATCATTTTCTGTCCGGTTCTCGTTGCTTCTCCCTAAAACATTTGGATATTAGTTTCTGATTGATGCTGTTTGTGTAATTGGTTTGTTTTGTGTGTGTGTGTGTGTGTGTGAAATGTGTACTTTATCGGGAAGATAAGGTGCACAGATCATTTTCTAGCAGTGACCAACATATCCCTCAATCGGTGCTAATGAGAAAAAATATACAATATTATATTTCGCCAGTCATCTTTTCACTACCATCAAGTGCTACATATTTATAGATATACTTTCTATTATTATGGCGGTTACCTGTGTCATTCAATATATTATGGCAATTACAATCTACACCATGTCCAGACCTTATTTTATAAAATTACTCCCCTAAGAGGCAATCCTGAACTCACAAGTATGCCATATGAACACATATCACATCTTATCCGCTCCTGGTCTGCATTATGGCATCGTCCAAATTTTGACAATTATTTTTTTCCATAATCACGCCACTTTAGCCCTACCACAACATCACCCAACACCTGTAGAATATTATGTAACAGAAAATACAAATGCCTAGAATAAAAACCAAAAACCAGAGATTTTTACCTGCTGTCGTATCATTGCAGATGGACTTGGCGTCGTTTCTATTATTGGCGTAAGTAACGAAGTTATACTCCACGTGAAGATTCCAACAAACAGGAATATGGTAGTGATTTTCAGAACGCATGGGTACAGGATTGCGGGTGTAGGGAAAGTGTCACGTAATCTTTTTTCCCTGAAGGATTTCATCTCGTATCTATAGATCCTCATTTCCTCTGTCGGCGCACTTATCCTGGTATTCGCTTGCGTCTTATATCGTAACTGTTATTCTAGGTGTTGTAAGGCTGCGAATAACAACCAGAAGGAATTTGTTTTAGTAATCTTAATTAATCTGGATTTACTTACAACTACAGGCGTTCACTTTGAGGGAAAGGCTGGGCAAGTGGCACAGCACCGGAATTAATTATTTTTCTATTGGTTTATCATAATTTTCTTGGGGATGGGTCATTTCCATTACACATGAATAACAAATGCGTAAGATGTGTTCCGAAAACAGCAAACATTGAATATTGGTAATCACGATTAATATTTACATATATTTGGATCAAGTGTGGTAATGTAATTAACATTAATCTTGATAAACGGAAAATCTATTATGATTTCCTGAATAACTCTCTTGAAATATGCCATGCCTACTACATAATCTTCAACCTCAACTTAATTTCATGATTTAGTGAATTCCCCTATTGAAAAAGATTACAAGACAGTGAATACAGTGATCCAAATTGCATATATATTATTCTTTTTCACAAAAACAGTACTGAAAAATAACATTACTTAACACCAATAACACCATTCAAAAACACAACAAAAATACCTCAATTTCACCACGAGTTCAAAGAGAGAGTTCGTGTCTCTCACCCGTTATCGAACGCACTGCGAGACAGTATAGTAAAATCGTATGCAACTTATAGAAGATAGGTACAAGCAGGTGATGCTGTTACTCCAGTGAAAAGGAGCTGGAACGCATTGTCAGCAGAAAGCCATTCGCCCAGAAGAGTGAACTAATGAAGTATAGAGAAAGGGCAACGTTAGCAGACCCTGCTCACCTGCGCGACACTTGTGCCCTACATAATGCGTGTATTTCCATCCAGAGATTCAGTGTAATCCAATTATGTGTATGTGAGATTCCATCGCGTGTGATAAGTAAGACATCAGTATGTATTAAACGGTATACGCACGCACATAAATTCATATACAAATATACACAAACATACATATACATACATATATATATATATATAAATATATATATATATGTATGTATATTCATATATATACTTATATATATTTTGTATATATATATTTGTATATATGTGTGTATGTATATATATATATATATATATATATATATATATATATATAATATATATGTAAATATGTGTGTGTTTTTCTTTCGTCTCAGCTGTAATTAAGGTGTAATGAAGTGATTAAAAAATATATATATAATAATTTCTACCCACCAACGACAAACCTTATGTGTTGATATATCTATGTCTATCTATCTATCTAATTATATATATATATATATATATATATACATGTGTATATATTCATGTATATGTATATATATATTTATATATATTATATATATAAACATGTGTATATATGTGTATGTATATATATATATAAATATATATATATATATATTGATGTGTGTGTATATTTCTTTTTTCTTTTTTTTTTTCTTTTTTTCGACTGCCGCGATGGTCAAGGGGTTAGAGCACTGGACTCCGACCCTCGTGGTCCCGTGTTCAAATTCCCCGTTGCGGCGGTCGTAAAAATGCCTGCGCTCTGACTGCTGGCTCGAGCCCGAGAAAACAACATATCGCCTTGAGAAGTCATACGCAGGTACCGTAGGGGAAGTCATTGCCGCGGCACAGGTGTCTTGACTTTATGGTTTGCGAAGTTCTAGCTTCGCCCGGGCCTTCTAAATATGGCCCGGTCTGTGTCAGCTTTTTACGGCTATCTCATTGAGTTTTCTGACACTCGGTGCTTACCGTGGCGGCGAGATTGCCAGCAGGCGCTCCTGCCGCCATGGTGTAAGCATTTCGCATAGCCTCTTTACCAGCACGGCGGCTGTTGTGGGCGGTCCCTGTCTCAGGAATTGTGTATGGTCACAATTTTCTAGGTAGTGGACTAGTGTGGCGTTCGGCTCGCAGCATGCAGCACCTTTCATCGCGTTCGATTGTTGGGATAATCTGCCATGCACAGTGGTAACCTAGGCGCATTCTGTGAAGAATTACTTCTGTACCTCTGTTGCTTACTTCAGAGAGTGCCAGTGGTTCATAGCCTGTGGCGTCTGAGTACCAGCTGGCCGAGGGGGAGTTTCTCGTTTCCTCTCTGTGGAGCTGCCGTAGGAAGGTACGACCGACCAAGGCACACTTCTCCATAAGTAATTTTCGGCTCGGTTTTATCGTCATGGGATTTGGGGGCATACCCCTGCCAGCGACGGCTAGTCTGTCAGCAAGCTCGTTCCCTCTGATGACGATGTGGCTTGGGACCCAGTTGATGATGATTCTTCTACCCTGAGCAAGAATTATCTGTGCCATTGTGAGAATCGTGGTCAGTAGGTAGATGTTGTCTGTGGGTGAGCTATGCTGAAGACAGTCAATGGCTGCCCTGGAGTCTGTGTGTATGACCACGTGTCCTTCCCTTAGGAATTGTGTTGCCATTAGATCGATTCGTGAGTCCAGGGGGAGAAGGTTTGCCTCCATCAGGAGGTTGAGGACCTTCGTCCACCTCGGGGCACCCAGAATGATCCTGGCAGCTTCATTTTGGACTGTTTCTAATTTGTCTGTGTGCTTTTTCTTTGCAGCAATTAGAGCGACTGAGGCATAGTCCACAATGGGCCGGACAGCATGTACATAGAATGATCTTAGTACTTTGTGTCTGGCCCCTATGCGTCTCCCAGTCATTGCTCTCATGACGGACAGTCTTGCTTTGGTTCGGTCAACCAGGTACTGGACCTCCTTATGGAAGGAGAGGGTCCGGTCTATCCTTACCTCAAGGTATAGGTAGTTCTGGACCTATTCTAATTCCACTCCCTGGATTTTCAGTCTTGTGCCTCGAACTCTCTGTCTCAGAGCCATGGCTTTGGATTTGGCTGCAGAGATCTTTAGTCCTGTCCTACAACACTCCTCTGACACGAGGTCCAGACAACGCTGGGCTTTATGCTGGCTGCGTGGTCCAGTGGAGGTGATAGCTGGGCCCTTGCTGATTGTGCTTAAGAGCGTGGCTATGCTGTGTGCTGTGCCCATGCCCCTTGTGAACCCGTGGAGGTGTTCGTGCGGGGGTCCCGTTTTCCATTGAAGCCGATTTCGTACCATCCTCTCAGCCGTCTTGGCCAGGCAGCTGAGCAGAGAGATGGGGCGGTACTTCCCCGGGCACAGGTGTTAGCACGCCGAAGGAAGGGTATCCAGTCAGGAAGGGTGACACTGCCATAAAACCTCTCAATAGTGAATTGAGGGAGGTCTATGTCCTGCAGTGGAATGAATGGCTGTTGAAAAAATATATATTTACATACAAATTTACATATATATATATGTGTATATATTTACATATATATATATATATATATATATATATATATATATATAATATTTATGTATAATATATATATATATATATATATATATATATGTATATATACATATGTGTGTGTAAGTGTGTGTGTGTGTGTATAATATATATATTTATATATATATATATATATATATATATATATATATATATATATATATATATATATATATATATGGTATAAAAACCCACACAGTAAAACTAGATTTAATTGAAAAAGAGACTACAGTTTTGGAATCCAGGTGGATTCCGAAACTGTAGTCTATTTTTCATTTAAATCTAGTTTTACAGTGTGGGTTTTTATACCATAGTATCAACACGGTAGTGTGTTTTCTCCTTTCATATATATATATATATATATATATATATATATATATATATATATATATATATATATATATTATATATATATATATTTATTTATTTATATACACATATACATTTATAACTTAGATGCAGTTTCCAGGGGATGTACAGTGTAAGGAAACAACTATTGCAGTAAGAATTGTATTATACATTCAATGGCCTTCACCAATGTTTTTAATGCCTCATGTCTGAATCAGCATTTGTATCTAAAAATGCAAATCAGAAATTAATGCACACAATCTAAGTGCTTATATGTTGTTTTTTTCTTCTCTTAATTTTTTTTCCTTCCAACTTTATTTTGATTTGTTTTATTCATATTTTGCACATGATCTGTAACATTGAAATAATGATCATCATTTTATAGCTGAGGTCATACAAACCTGTTTAACTTTCCTTGTTCATTTATGTACAATATAGGAAACAAGTTTTCATAGTTAATACAACTAATCTTCTTTGCCTTATAAGCATGTATCTTGTGTTAACCAAGTTGCCAACAGGCATGGTATGTACATGAGAAGTCAAAGGAAAAACAATTAAACAAGTAAACTCACTGTGGGCATGGCATGTACGTACATGCCATGCCTACAGTGAATTTACTTGTTTAATTGTTTTTTCTTTCATAGATGGCTGCAATTGTACTAAGTCACGAATGAGCCAATTACGAGTACTGCCTGTCTCACCTGTTTACCCTTTTCCTTTATTTACAAAAATATTTTACGTTCTCTTGTTTTGCTGTTACTAATGTTTATAACATCATAGTAATTATAAATTTATAATAAAAATAACACCATCAATACTCATATCATTAATAAAAAATACAGTTTTCCCTCCAATTCAATGAAAGGTGAAATCAGGTAAGGTCACAAGGTCTACTAATTGACTCCTTTGTGGCTAAGCACTAGCAGAGCCATCTATGAGCAGAGACATTTCACAAAAAAATAAAAAATGAGCACAGCATCTTCCCCCTTTTTTATAAATTTTCCCTGGTGGCATTGAGGTAACACATAATAAAACTTTTGTCTTGAAGTCTGCAACAAACTATGATGCAAACTTACATATGGAAATGGCAAAAGGTAAATAAATAGTAAAATCTTAAAAGAAAAAGCTTTTAATTCAGCAACAATAAGAGATGTAGAATGAACACAACCTGTCAAATTTGTAAAAAGAACTTGTGCTTAACAAAATCTATTATCTGTCATATTTTAAGGAATTTGGTTTCTTCCCCTATCTGTAAATAATGAAATGGTTTATATAATTTAAACATCAGCCTCATAACTATGACATAAACAAGAAAACCTGCTTAACTTTCTAATAGATACCATCTACATCAACGAGGTTTCTCCTCTTTTGTGGCATATATGATGTTGTGATCTAAAGCAGTGACTTACTAACAGACTGACTATATACATATATATATATATATATATATATATATATATATATATATATATATATATATATATATATAAGAAAATGCACACAGGTTTGCAAGGCCTTTATCTTTGTAACCCTCTTTGTGCTATAGGCATAATAAAATAGTCTTCATATAAAAACATAATAGAAGAAATATATTGTTCATTATATAAACCCCAGATATGAGAATCAAAAATGGAAATGGGTAGCATGAATATTGTCATAAAGTAAAATTTTATAAACAAATCCTTTTATTCTGTGCACAAGCAGAGATGGTCCTTCTTTTGGGTATTTCATGGGAAAGCAGGATCCTGAAATGAAAGAATGTACAATTAATCTATTATGAATAAACACAGCATATGCTTATCTGTATCCCCAAAGTCTTCTGGTATGCAACAAATTCCCCCCAAAAATCATGATAATCTTCTTTAGAATACAGGCACTTGATATCTTACATCTTCACATATGGCAAATTATTTTCTTTTCTCATGGTACTTCATGAGTTATCATCATGGAACTAATGCCCATGCCAATCAAATATCTACTCTAAAATCAGCTGTGGTTGAGCTTTCCCACTTTCCCACAACATCTGCTATATACATAATATACTCCAAGGAAAACTAATTTGCAATAAATGATGAATAAGATGCATAATTTCACTCTCATCACTACCATACTTAAAATTAATCTAAAAATCTGACACTCTGAAGTAACGGGAGCAATACTTGTATTGAAACTAATGAACCTTACAGTTGCAAATGCAACTAAAATGCTTTCCAAGCATGAAAAAATATGAAAATCAAGATTTTTTTAAAAAGAAACAGATACATACACCACTGAACAAGCAGAAAATCCTGAAAACTAAAGCCAAAGATCCTTACATGAAATCTTTCTAGTTCAGCTGGATCAGCAGACAAAACCTCAATGCTATGCCTTCTCATTGTTGTCTTCAACCTTTAACTTCTTGGCCAACAGTGCCTTTCCTTCTTCACCTGTAAAGTAGTCACGCAAAGCATCTACTGCTTTAAACCGGTGAGATATGGTATTCTTAATAGTCCTCTCCAACTGACCATATGTCTGGTCATAACCTGCAAGACAATACAAAAAAGACATCTTGTTAATACATCTAAAGTTTAAAATCTGGTATGTAAATGACTCCTTATATAAATACATATACATGTGTAGACATATATGTATGTATATATACAAATATATACAAATATATACATACATGTGTGTGTGTGTGTGTGTGTGTGTGTGTGTGTGTGTGTGTGTGTGTGTGTGTGTGTGTGTGTGTGTGTGTGTGTGTGTGTGTGTGTGTGTGTGTGTGCATATATATATATATATATATATATATATATATATATATATATATATATATATATATATATATATATATATATATATGCACACGAATATATGTGTGTGTATATATATATCCATATATATGTGTGTATATATATATGTGTATATATATATATATATATATATATATATATATATATATATACATACACATATATCTGTACATATGTATATGTATATGTATTTATATATGTATGTGTGTGTGTGTGTGTGTGTGTGTGTGTGTGTGTGTGTGTGTGTGTGTGTGTGTGTGTGTGTGTGTGTGTGTGTGTGTGTGTGTGTGTGGTGTGTGTGTGTGTGTGTGTGTGTGTGTGTGTGTGTGTGTGTGTGTGTGTGTGTGTGTGTGTGTGTGTGTGTGTGTGTACATATGTATATGTATATGTATATGTATATGTATATGTATATGTATATGTATATGCATATGTACATATGTACATATGTATAAAATGTGTGTGTGTGTGTATGTGTATATATATATATATATATATATATATATATATATATATATATATATATATTTATATGACACTTTAGACTACTAGACATGAAGTAGCCATAAATGTTCAAAATTAGACATTAATCCTATATGCAAAGAAAACCAAAAGGCGGATCATACTAGCGAACATTCTTGCATTACCAACCTTTTGGCTGGAAGATGGGATCCCACCCAAACTTGTGCTCCCCTCGAGGCTCCACAATGGCACCTTGAGTGCGACCATGGAACAAAAGTACTTCGTCATTGGGCTCCCCAGAAGAGTAAGCAAATGTGCATACAGCTTCAGCAGACTGGAAAATATTCAAACTATATTACATTTTGAATGACAGCATTGCAAATAAAAAAAAAAAATCAATAAAACGGTAATGGAACGGACATATATCGCACACAGTGTATAAACAATATAGTCTTTTTTCTTCAAAAATTATATTAATGGGAACATCACAATTGCAATTTTAAATTCAACACAATACTGAAAAATGGCAGTGAACAAATAAAAGATTTTCATATCATAAATTATGTACATATCTCAATATTTCAGTATTTCTTCACAAGAACATTATATTTCAGACTTTGATAAGTCTACACTTTTGAATTTCCTTGTTAGATCAACTGTACTGTATTACCTGATTACAAAACATTTAACAGAAAACAAAAGAAATAGCAGATTACCTAGAATGAAGAAGCAGGTATTACCTGCCTTCACTACTCGGAATTTCCGAGTAGTGAAAAACAATTGCAGGTCTTATAAGAATATTAGTAACATTTGCTGAAATCCCACTTTCTAGATTTATCAAAAAAGGATGTTATTATCAAATAAAAAATCTTACCTTATCTTCAAAACCTGCTAAGAGCTTTGTCAGGCCACCTGGCCCAAGCTTGTCCAGAAACCACTTGATATATGGTCCTGAAAATATCAAGCCCCATTTTATTTAAACAGTTTCAATGCATGCATTCTGCAAAATCATACATAAATGAGTGGGTTTGATGCAGAAGCATACAGTTTTATGAACTACAAAAACTGCAAATATATTTGTATTCTAAACAAACAAAGGGACTCCTGTTTACTAGATATGTCAGACATTTATTTAGGCTATCAGTGAGTCCCCTTATTTAGATCTTAAGTCAAGTGTTTTACATTACATATGGATGTTATAAGCTAACAACTTAAAGCTATATATTTGTTTTCTAAAATTCTGGCAATTAATTATTTTCTAAATACATACCTGGGAGACCACCTAGTGCATTGAAGCACAGGCATGTGTCTTCTACAATGACAGGACCTTTGACAATTTCAGCTGCTACCTGGCACTTCTTGCGGCTGATTTCATCAGCTTCACCTTGGTACTCTGGCAAGTCTATCTTTTGGCTGACAATTCTGTTTGAAATAAAATACTGCATAAGAAAATATATGCACATTCTTTCCTAAATGCACTTGCAACTACAACTGTATATGGTACTGCAGTACTAAATAGGAAAAGGTAATATCCTCTACATCCATTAATATGTAGGAATAAATGCACACACAATAAATATATGAAAAAAAATTACATTTAGCATCTATGTAAGAAATTAATAACTTAACTTTAACTAAAATTCAAAGCAGAAGTGAAACTGTAATTATAAAGCAGTGTTAAACACTGCAACAAAAAATTTGTCTATGTGTCACTGTGGTGGGAGAATAGGCAGATTATAGATATTCATATTGGAACTGGACAGGTTAATCTATACGTGTTGGCTCTTGGTAACTGCTATACCCAGAGCTTTTAATAGGTTATAGGAAAAATAAAGAAGCGTCTTAAATATCCTAAATCTGCAAATAGTTTAATGATATGATCAGTTTGTTTTATACCAAGTATAGTAACAGCCATTTTTTTTTCATACTTTTGAGTATGCATCTATATCTATTCTTTCCTAATATTTGGACATGTAATTTTACCTTAGCAAAATTCTGTAGATGCATGAAAGTCTGGCAATGGTAAAAGTTGAACACTAAAATATCAAGTAAAATACTGAAATTATAACAGTATTAACATTGAATATCTGTAGCCTATATACAATTCTTAATAAATAACAAACTTGAGAACCACTAATTGGGTATATAGTATAGGCATCAGAAGTGCTGCCACTATGGTCCTATTCTTAATGCAGTATAAAGTGTTTCTGGTGTTCAGGTTCAGTATTTCTAGTGATTAGAATCAAGTTCACTGTTAGTTGTGATATTCTCAATCCCTTTAAAGGTCTTGGGTAAAATAAAAATCAAACTGAAAATTGGCTAGCAATGGAAACTGGTCAGGGAATCATTCTGCCTAGCAGCCAAAAGTTTAAAGTATTTCTTGAGAAATTGGGATACCCACTTTTGGTAAAATAGATATAGCTTAAATTAATACAAAAATATACAAGATGATTATAATAACGATGTGTCCTAATTATGATAATAATACCAATTATGATGTTCACACTGACAGTGTTGAAGATGAACCAGTTGATTATCATAATCTGAAAATTGAATCACAATTAAACTTTAAAAATAAAAAAAAACACAACATACTTAAAAGGAAAAGTATCTCCCAGAATGGCTACAACTTCCTCCAACTTCTTAGCATTTCCTGTGACGAACACAAGAGAACGAGAACTCATCTTGGCTCTGGGCGTTAATATTGCCTCTGTAATTTAATGAGAGATTATTTTTAACATTCTATTACAATTCTTATTAAGATTTTTGTCAATTAATCATTATTATATTACTTATTGTTAAGATTATCAATGCTCTTCTATCATTATTATTACTCTTATTAGAATTATATTTACTGTTTAAATTCTCTTCAAGTATTTATGATTCTATCTGTGTAAAGGATTCAATGTTAGTAAAACCATAGTGTTTATTTAAATTCCAAATCAAACTGACTTTGTAATTCTAAGTCAATCAATAAGAACTAATGACAAAATGACAAAAACTTAATAACAATATATATATACAATAACATAATGGTTAATGTTACCGAGAGGAATGCATGGAGATAGAGGGAAATGGGCACTGTCAGGAAGCAATACAGATATTTCTGTAGCGGCCTCATTTTTACCGGAAAATTACAGAAATACCCTGTGCGTGTCACCGCTCAGAGGCCACAACACCCTCACACAGCCACAGTTCTTAATGTCGCGTTTTCTATAAGTTGGCAAAGTGTTATTAAAGGGGGGTACAGGGGCCATGCTCCCCTGTCTAGTGAGTAAATAGAAAGTAAGAAAGGTTGGGTTTGGATTTTGGGTTCGCATGTTATCCTGCATCGCTCTCGGTAACAAATACCAAGATGACATTCAATAATTAAATAATTATCATGTAACTAATGTGTAAAATGAACTGGTATGTAAAGTGAGACATGGAAGGAAATAGTAAAATATCTTACAGAAATTCTCCACTTTAATCACGGTGTTTTCTTTAAGTATATACTATATTAGGTATGTGTAGTATATGAATAATTCTTTGGTTTGTCTAACACTTTTTTTTCTAATTAATGTCATGACCAGAATGTTCATTATTTTCCTATCTCAGTGCCGTATATCACACCCGCGTCATATCAACTTTTAGTTTATGAGCCTCTTAGTTCGTCATCATTATATGACTCAAAAAGCATAATGATTCATTAGGTTACCAAATGATACTTTATTAAATATGAAGCGAAAACATGTGGACACAATGTTCATCACCTACTCTCATCACAAAATTCTCATTGCCGAAATAAAAGCGTGTATGGCATAGTGTGTAAGATGACACACTTTGCCACACATCTGAAAACCAGAACCTTTAATTATTTTACCAAGCTCCGTGTCGCTCCTGGAATAGCTATCAGCCCGACTTCCCTTCCCTTTGCCAACGCGCGATCAGCTGATTCTACTACGCTATTAGGCTACATGAATAATAGTGGAATGTTGGGTATTCCTTTGAACTTATTTGTTGTAAAGTATTGCTGCTCGGTGGAATACCATTTTCTGGTGGAATGAAGCAAATTGGCATTGCGTCATGACAGTGACTTGGATGTTTAAACTTGGTGCTCTTTTGACTTCATGAAAAGCTTCGAGGTTCATAGGAATCATTTGGGGGAGACCTTCATATAACATTCTGTATTTCAGTAACGGATGGGTTTGTATATATCAACAGCAATCTATACATCATTTCTTTTAATTTACATTAAAATTCCAAAGGCAAAATAACGATTTCCATGTAACAAATTTATTTGATCATCTTTTCGCAGCAGCGAGGTTTAGCTTATCTAAATAATAAATCCAATTATTCTCACATAAATGATCAATATTGATGAAAGTCACATCAAAGTAATTCCCTAATTTTATTGATCCAAAATGTTTAAAAAACAAGCCAAGTTAAAGCTCTCGGCAGAAACACAGAGAGTTTTGTCCTCGCGCGCCGCCGTGAACGACAGCCGCTTAGAAAGGCGAGTCGGCGGCGGCGGAGCCACATATAAAAGAAGGTCGCAGCCACGCGGACACGGCTTCCTACGAGGCCCGAATTCTCTCCACGTCGGATCTGTGACTCGCGATGGCTCAGGCCGCGACGTGCGTGGTGAGTAGCGCCAGGCCCGTATAGAGCAAGTACTCTCGAGACGAGGGATCGCGAAGAGGAAAAAGGTATGATGAGTCACCGGGAAGCCGCAGCAGGGACGAGAGCAATGGCAGACGCAGAACATTCCAGTAAAGTTACGACAGCAAGACCTGTTGCTGACTTGGCGTCTATTTCTTTCATCCTTATGGTCTCGTTTTGGGGGATGTCTGGAGAGCGCCCTTGGTCAGGCCCTGGAGGGAGTGGCTGCAGGCACGTATTGCTTGGCCATTGCTAAAAATATGCTTCCTCACGAGGCGCTGCAAGGGGGAAAAAATGCACAATTACAAGATCCGGGAAAGAACTAGTCAGCTCAGCACCATTTTTTTCTATTTTTTTGTAAATTATCCATAACAAATGTAAACCAATGAAAAATTTAGAGTCGGGCTCTATTTACATTTCACTTACAAACATTTATACAGTATATTTAGTTGTAATTACAGACCCCCTTATCCTGGTAGTTTTGAGATGGGTTAAAGCAGCATCCTTGAACTCTGAGGATGGAATGATGTTACATGAAAATTAAATGTCCAGATAATTTACAGTTGTTTAGAGTGACTACCATTCAGTCAGACTGTGAACATGGGCTTTCTTTTGGGGCAAGAGTGGATTAGGAAGTGAAATGAGCATAGTTAGAATTTATTGGGGGGCTGATGAGAAGATGTTCGGGCGCAATTCAGGCTGTAATGAGAGCTGCATAGGTATAATCTAGGCTTTTTTCCTTTTTTTTTTTTTTTTTTTTTTTTTTTTTCTTTTAGAAGAGGCTAATAACAAAAAATTATCCTGTTAAGCCCAGCTGATGGCCCTGTTTGCAAACTTTTATTTTAGGGGAATATATATTTTGTTAGTTGTTAGATTTACGGGGGGGGGGGGGGGGGGGGTGTAATGCCACGACAATATTGATCAGCTGTATACTTTTGTGTACTTGAGATTTTAGTCATTTATTTATTTTAATTTTTTCCCTACTATCACCTATTTTACTTTTGCCTGAACTCATTGGCGCTCGGAACATCCAGTCCACTAATTTTGCTATATTAATTTTTTACACA
This sequence comes from Penaeus chinensis, assembly GCF_019202785.1. Lineage (NCBI taxonomy): Eukaryota > Metazoa > Arthropoda > Malacostraca > Decapoda > Penaeidae > Penaeus > Penaeus chinensis. The sequence goes on from NC_061824.1 coordinate 30,320,367, forward strand.
TTGGTGTTTTTTCAGCACTTAGTTACCAAAG
>NC_061824.1:30325397-30347897 GCF_019202785.1 Penaeus chinensis
TAGACTATATCATTTTCCCTTTTGGGAAGGATTATGCAGCTTGCCTTAATATTTTACATGAAATCTTATGCAGAGAGATTTTTTATCACTCTTTTGCATATGTTTACTCACTGTTATTCATTTATCTGTTTTAACAGCAAAAGATATATAATGGAGTAATTGAAGATGTCATCAATGGAGTTCGAGAATACTTCCTGGATGAAGGAGTTGATGAGGAAGTGTTAACAGAACTGAAGCAGTTATGGGAACAAAAACTGCAGCGGATGAATGTTTTTGATCACCCAGAACCAGGTACAGCCAATACATCCCACCAACAGCAGCTTCAGCAGCAACAACAACAACAGCAGCAGCAGCAACAGCAACAACAGCAACAGAATGCACAAGGAGGTAAAGTGATAGTGTGTGGATTTATTTTTTACCAGAAATTTCAGATAGTATGACAAATTTTGTTCATTAATGTTCAATTATTTTATCCCCAAAGTAACAGGATGATTGCTGGGAATTGCATTTTTAAGTTTCATTTTTGAAAGAAAGAAATAATATATTTGTTTCCTTCCCCCCTCCCATTAGTAATACATAAATGCTAATCTCTTAACTCTTAATTACAGGAGCACCAGCATCTACCATGCTACCCACCAACTTAGTGCCGGTACAGATCACGGTACCAGCACAGCAGGCTGGAGGTGCACCAAAGACTATCACCATCCACGTGCCATCATCAGCATTGGCTAATGGTGTTGCTGGACAGCAGCTGCAAACCATCTTGAGTGCTACAGATGCAGCCCATACATTTTCACTGGAGGTAACCCAAATTCAAGATAGAGTAATCGCTTTAAGTTTGTATTCATCAGCAAAAATGAAGCACCTGGAGCTGTAGATAGTTCATTGTATTAAAAAAGTATATTAACCCCTTGGATCTGGATGCTTCACTGCCCATATGTGGCCCAAAATATAGGCATTAGGTTTATTTGAGTGGCCTCTCCAATGGGTGTGCTGCCTGTAGGCCACGCACATGCATGTTTAGGTGACGAGATTCCATGCCTTCTCTTTGTAATGTTATTTTCTTTATTCTGCATAAGTTTTTTTTAGCTTTTTTTGCCGTTTTCATTGTCTATATTTGTCATTTGATTTGCTTTATCCAGATGGTAATAGACTTTTTCGGTGCACAAACTTCATATTATTTCTCCAGATAGTCTATAACTCAGTGCAAGAATAATAATAATAAGTAACATTTCGCTATTTGTCAATTTTTCATGATATTCAGTTTTCTTAATACAACCTGTGCTGCTCATCACAACATGTAGGAGTAGGATCCTTAGCATGGAAACGGCATCCTCCCTGGAGTTAGTGCTCTTCCAGTCATGGCTTATAGATGGTACATTCCACACTAGTTTAGCAATGGAAATAATGCAAGAGTCCCCTTCCAAAATTCCCATGATGGTAAGTTCCCATCACCCCAGACCTCAGCCAAATTTTTCCATGATGGCATATACACATCACCCGGCCCCCAAACCATGATGATGGTTATGTCATCCGGATAGTATGGGTTAATATTTATATATTTTTGTAGTTGCTTCACTGATTCTTTCTAGTAACTATTAGTAACATTGTACATAATGAATTTAAGGAAATATTTATATTATAATTTTTTTCTCACGTTTACAGCCTAGTCGTGCAGCTGAAATCATCCAGAGGAAACTCAATCAGGCACTAGAGGAAAATGGAATTACTTTACCTCCACAATTGCTGCAGTACAACCATATTGCCACTACACAGGTCTGTATGTACAATAATTTGAAAAGAACTTCATTCACAGTTTTGGATTACAGAGTATAAGATGATCATAACACAATATAATCAGTACTTGTATGTTCTTAGGTGGACGGAGCATTTGATGAAGAAGAACTTGGCCCAACTCCTAGTACTTCCAAAGGAAAGGCAAGCAAACCAGCTTTGGCTCAGATGACGTGGAACAAAGAAAGCCAACCATCCCTGTCTGTTGACAGAGGCACAATGGACAGACTTCTTTTTGCAAGATTGAAAGCTTCACAGGTGAGTTGACATTGTAAGTTCTGTATAGCTGTTTAGTTACTCTTTATTTTCTCTCTTTTTAAGAATAGTACATCTTAGCTTATGCAGGATTATTTATTTTTATATGACCAACTTGGTCACAATATTTTATGTTTGGTAGGATGAATATTTGGAAATTCTTAATTCCTGCAAAGTGATTTTAGGACTTCAGGTTTCAGATTGAGAATGTCAAATAAGATTTTGTTATATAAAGGAACTCCTTTCAGGTTGATGGTGCATATGGAACTGGAGACAGTTCATCTGAGATTTCAGAAGATGAAGATGATGACGATGATGAAAAGGATGATGAAGAGGATAAGAAATCTTTAGATGGGGAAGAGGAAGAAGATGAAGATGATGCACAAGAAGAGGTAACTTTTTTTAATGAGTGACAAATCAGTTTCAGAAAAAAAAGGAACATATTTGGAAAGATCAATGGACATTAGTATAACAGTGATCCTTAGTATAGAAAATAAATTCCTGTTGCTAGTATTATTTCAGTAAGGTACATTGGCATTTAGACCTGGGTCTATACCAGACTAAAAGAAATTGCTAAAATTATATATGGTTGCATTCACTGAAGTAGGTAATATTGGACAAAAGGCAAAAGCATTGTTTTTGTAATATATATATATATATATATATATATATATATATATATATATATATATATCTTGTCTTTTATTGTCTTTTTATGAAGTTTGAAATACTGATCTACTGCTTAATATATGCAACATTTTCTAGTTATCTCTTACTACTATATTGTACTTCTATTACTGACAAGAATCTTTTTCTTGTATCATGCAGTAACATTCTGAGTCTGTACAGTCAGTCCAAGAAATATTGAATTGTGTTGCAGTTAGATATAGTTTTAACTGTTGGATTTGCTAAATCTGTATTGTAGTTTGTTGATTTATACTCTGCCATTTATTGATATTGAGATCATTTGCAGGAACCTTTGAACACTGATGATGATGTGAGTGAAGATGACAGTAATGATATGTTCGATACAGACAATGTTGTTGTGTGTCAGTATGATAAGGTAAGTATCATTCATTTTTGTAGTTAGGAAGATGTTTATTTTTAAAGTGGGAGAAGAAATATTTTGATGTTCTTTATAATAGGACTGAATAAACAATTTAAAACCTATGAATTCATTTTGCTACTACAGTATATATGTGTCAGAGCTTGGGCACATTATTTATAAAGCATAGCACGAAGTGGATGTCTGATAACTCAGTGTTATTATTTTTTTTTTTTTTTTTTGCAGATTACTAGAGTAAGAAACAAGTGGAGGTTTATTTTGAAGGATGGCATCATGAACCTGAAGGGTAAGGATTATGTCTTCCAGAAGTCAACAGGAGAAGGAGAGTGGTAGAAAGCATTGGATTTTTGTTTAGTCAACACTGAGGAGCACCTAGTTAGCATACCCACATCAACACACACAATCTTCTCAAAAGACTTGCACAAGAAGTGTGGGGAAGAGAACCTCAGCAGAAAGTTTTTTTTACCTCACAGGAGTTCAAGTGTCCAGGGATGTGCTAGTAGCATCTAGCAGGAAGATGATGTGCCATTCAGGGTAGCTTTTAGGTGAAAAGTGTATTCAGTGGCTCTTATTTTGTTTCAAGTTGAGGCTCGAAACAGCAGTTGGTAATTTGTACAGTATTTGATATTCATGCTAAGTGTTGTGCATATAAAAAGTAGGGAGGGTTAGAACAAAGTTCTAAAGGGATGGAAGTGTGTTTTTATCTGGAATGAAAACAGTTATGATGACATTGTTAAGTTGTTTATCATTTTTCTAAGAAGTTGGTACTTCATTGATAAGATATATAAGTCCCATTTAGGGAATATATTGTTTCGTTGAGCTGAAATTATACTCATTACAGGAAATATTGTAAAATTCTTAGTACGGTAGGGATAAAATGCAGATGATTACTGTATTTTAGATAAATATTTCATACAGTCACAATTTCCATTATTTTTCCTTCAGAAGTTTAATTTCTTATCCATATAATTTTGGAAAGTAGCAGTTTCAGAATATATTTAGGCTTGTATTTGTTTTATGTTTTTGCCCATACAATTAATCACTAGCCTTGTTTTAAACATAGATAGTCCTGTTAGTGGGGGAAGGCACCCTACTGTATAAACCAGATAATGACAACAAGATATGCAGGATGTTAAAAGGACTATTATTTAACTTTGCTTTACATATTTTGGGGCAAAACTGCTTTCTTTCAATAACAAGTTCCTTAGTACTTGAATATAAGAGACCATGCAAGAGCTTAACAATTTGCTGATATCTTTGTGTAACCTTTGAACATTTATTGTACTTCAAAGTTATATATATGCTTTGTGTGTGACTATTTGAGTCCCAGAGAAAGAAATGGAAGTGGGCTTTGTCACCACATTTTATTTATTTGTGATAATTCACAATTAATAAAGTAGATTAATAAGTTATATTGTATCCTTACAGTGTATGCCTTACTGAAAATGGAAAGAATTATTAAGCAGTAGTTTTGTTGATGATATACAAATGTTCAAATATTGGTTATCATCCTGGCACAAATTGTTATCATGAGTACTGCATATGCTGCACAGTTGTCATTGTAGAAGGAGCTCATCCACACTAGAGAAGAACCTTAATAATCAGTTCTACCTACCTTCTCAAGAGTGTACTGTCATTTTTTTTTTTTTTTTTTTTCCCCATACAAAGTGGCATAATGATTAGTGAGTTAATTTATATTGATAAAGAGCCTCCTCTGAAAAGTATTATCTAAATGTCTTTAATACCTTTGTTATAAGTTTCTTTTTTATGGCATTAAAGGTCCCAGTGTTAAAAGTAATTTGTAGTTATGAGATTTGTGTGTTTTGACATATATGATTTTTCTTTACGTTTTGATGTGTATTGTGTAATATTGGACGTTCTGGTATTAATTATATTTTATTTTATTTTTCTCTTTTGTTGGAACATGGATAATCATTGCTTAATTTGTGAAGTTAATGAATTGAAGAGGTTAATGGCTTCATATTAGTGAAAAAATAAACTGCCAGTAAGGTGAAATGTTATATTATTGTAGTTGTTAAACTTATTGTACCAAAGTAAAGTCTGTTTTCATTGCTTCATGGATAAGTTCCATGGTATAAAATGCAATGAGTTACATTAAACATATCTACAATTCATTATAAGAAAAGGTGTTGAAACATTCCAGATGAGAGAAGACTAGTATTTTCATATTTTTCTTATATTAATGATGTGAAGCAAGTGAATTCGGCATAGAATATCAAACATATTTCAATGAGAGATATTCCTCAGGTGAGATACTATAGAAGAGAATGGTTGTGAATGCAGCAGGTAAATGTAGGAGAAAATGAGTTTTGTCAGACCTGCTTTAATAAACATGGATTGTTAGCACAAAGAGGAACCTGGATGAAATATATATACTATGCAACCAACAGCTGAGTTACCTATGAAATTTAGTGAACTGGTATGTAGGGAATATGTAACAATCCAATGTTTAGAACTCTAATGCCCTAATCTACCTATATATAATTTTATAAACTTGTGTGTATCATTTGGGTATTGGATGTCACTAAGTATTTGCTTATTATAAATCACCAAAGATCTTCACTTCCAAACTCCAAAGTAAGCAAGTTCGACCCTCTTTAAGTCTCACTTTTGTGGGACAGTGAAGGTAATTCATTGTATGAATTACAGTGAAAGAATGAGTTACAGTGAACTGTTTCTGGGACTGTGATCATTTTGCCATTAAACACACTGTACAAGCCTTTATTGTTTCAAATAACCTCTAGAAGGGAGGATTATAGTGGAGCATGTTAGTGTTGTGTGCATGTTTGAGTGTTCTGTGATGCTCATGAGTTCTTCCCAATATAGAGTTCTTTCAACAGTACCCCATTTTTTTCATTCCCACATTCTTTCAACCTTTGATTTCTGTTTCCTTTATTCTTTTCTTTTATTTTACAGTGTGAATTTAAGAGTATTTGGAGGTGGACTACCAGACAATTTTTTTCTTTTCTTTATAGCCATTATTAAAGTTATGTTTTAGTTTTGTCGTTCCTACATTTTTGTCGGTAGACTCATCAATTATTTTGATTGGAGTATCAGAATTGTTCTTTTATACTCTGTGGGAGACTTAGTAAGAAAGATTCTTTGTAATTGTGCCCAATATTTAGTAAATAAATTGTATTGCCCTTATCTGTCTATATGTATCTAAGTATAAAGTTTTAAAGCCATAGTCCCTAGCTGGTGGTCCTTGGACCTCTAGGGTGTTACAATGGTAGTATCAGAGGGTTCATAATTTCAAGATACTCCAGTGTAAAACACAATTACTCATTTTAAGGCAGCTAAAGATAAGCTATCACAATTGCTTTTTCATTATGGTCTTTTTCTATTGTATACTCAGATACTTGCACCATGAATTGTGCATCTTTAGGGATTATTAGTTCTTGGCATGACTATAGTTATGTTCCATCACAAATGAAAGGCATGGTAAATATGCTGTCTGTTAAAAGCAAATATAGAAAATGATAATGGTGGTGAGCAGCAGTTGAAATAGTAATAAGGATGGTCATGAATTACATGAAAACGTGTAAATGCAAAGAATATCAAGTATTAAAAAAAAAAAAGATAAAGGATAATTGTAATGGGTTACTAGCAAAGAAAAATAATGGTAGAATAAACAAGTTATTTTTGTATCTCATCATGATGAAGCATGTAGTTCATTTCTTTCTCTTCCATAACATAACTGCAAAAAAAAAATTCAGTATGCTGCCAATACTCACTTCATCTGCTAAGCTGGTATTGCAGTCATAACTATGAAGAAAAAATGCAGGAAAGAATTTCAACTTTCATGAACTTCTATTAAACTTAAAAGACTTCATAATTGGCACTGATGTATGATTCTAATATCAATATTTATTTATTTAAAGACGATCAACATCTAAGTTATTAGTGGTGTACTCAGAATATAGCAATAGCATGAGGCCTGGGGGCAAAGCCTCCAGGTAAGGCAGTGCAATATGACATCAAAGGTCATATGGCACTATGGTAAAGTATAGCAGTAAAATGGGTTAGGAATGGGTTAATGATTAGCAAGGTACAGGTTGAACAGTACTAGAGGGTAGTACGGTAGTGAAAAAGAAGGTGCTGACTGGGTATAGTAAAGGTAAAGATTGATTGAAGAGGAAGGAGTAAGGGAGTAGGGATCATTATGATAAAGTATTGTAGCAAAAATGAGTTAACAATTTGGATGAGTGGACAGAACAAGGGGATGAAGAAAAGGAAAAGAAAAAGAAAAGACCATACAAAATTAGTTGAGGCGAGGGCTGAGAACTAAGGTAGAGGTTTCCTAAGCCCCCCCACAACAACAACGAGCAAAGGATTGAGGCCTAAGGTCAATAAAAGAATCATCACTTATACGTTAATGTATGGTTACTTGTAATTAACTGAATTCCTGAGTATATTTGATTTTGATTCAAAAACTTTCACTGCTAGTGATACCCATTTGCAACAAGTCCTGATATTGCAAAACTTTACAGTGTAATCTCTATACTGTGGTCTTCATCTGCCACCTTAAAATTTTTCCTTCATCTTTTCTATTACTCATTTTGAAACACAAGCAACAGAAACCAAAATTTGGATTTACATTGTTTTAATTTTATATATGCAGAACACACCATCCTGTGTGGACAATACATCTCTAAGGGTATAAAAACAACAATTAGAAACAATAATTTCATATAAATGTGTCCATTTATCAAGTATTGCCTACTGCCAGTTCAACATATCAAGTATACAGTTTGTTAACAATAACCAATCAAAAAGTTTCATTTATATCTTGACTCAAATTCAATATAGACTAATAATTTGTATCATCAAATCTTGTATCTCTTCATTGTGTTGTTACCACCGATCAGTTCCCATTTAATCTCTAGATACCTGACCCACACACTATGATGACTGAGTTGCAATACAGTTCAATACTTTGGTTTCTAGACATAAAAAACATGCACTTTCAATAACATTGAGACATTCAGTAAATATAAACATTATATGCCCTTCACACTCACCATAATACACACCCTAATATCTAGAAGAAAATAAATCACTGAAATTCGTTAAATTAAAAAGAATTTAATTTTACATATAACCTCCCCTATCCACATAAACTAATGCTTTATATTAGTGTCATATGAAGTTCATTAACATTCACCTAAATTATGCACTAAGCTCTTGCATTCAAATAGTATGTATGTTCTATTCACAGATTAAGAAGAAAATGCTAGACAGTAGTCAACAATTTTACAGAAAACAAAGAAAAATATTGAAAAGGATGTAAATACATGTATGTATTTCATGGAAACTTTCTCGAAAGGAGTTTTAACATCCATATTCAACATTGCACACATGAACCTCAGAGCACTCCCACACTGTTATCCATATCTACATCATGATATTACTGATAATGTGTATTACAAGTGATGACCTAATATAAGTTTATTGAATCAAAATACATAACAGTAACATAATCCAAGAATCCATATTAAGTCTGTCATTTGGCATATTCTGTATTTTCCTAGTATAATTTGCAATATCCTAGGTGAATAAATATTCATGGAGTTGAGTTTTGAAGATTCAACTGCAAACACAGATTTTAGTTAATTACTTCAATGAATGGTTAACCCATTGATGCTGAAGTGGCATGTACATACATGCCATGTTCATACATGCCATGGCCACTATGATTTTAGTTTTATTCAAGTTACTAGTCCTATCTCACATCCTTTGTTTTGATTATGAGATTCTTTTTAAATTCTAGTGCTAACAGTACGGTGGAAAAAAAAAAACAATCATCATAACATCAATGATATAATATAACATTAGAAAAAAAAATCTTAAGAATTCAAAGAATGGGTAATCAAGTAGGTCCTACAGAGGAACTCCTTGTTGGCAGAGCATTTGGAGAGTCATCTTTGCAAACAAATTTCCCAAAACAAACACTAGTGGACATGTACCCAACACCAATGGATTAAGTTTATTGAAAAATTAAAAAAAAAGCTTCGGCCACTAGGATTATTTCCAGCTATGAATTTGTAATAAATTCCTTTGAATTATATCAGGGAATCTTTCAGTTTGAACTGGAGTATCATATTTAAAGGTTTTAACTTGGTACATGTATTGGGGGAAGTAACTTTCATGGGCCTATTCTAGTGTGGAACTGGAGTGTGCAACTTTGAATGTGGCTGTTAGTGTTGTGAAAGGAATAGTGGATGCTTTATTACCAAACTTTTAAATATAATCCAGCTTACATAACTCTGGACATTTTTATTATCATATATAACCATAAATTTCATCAGAATTCCAGTGAATCCAAGTACAATAAAGCTCATACCAAAGACAACTGGTACCCAATTCTTATGAATTCATGCCACACTAATACCTAAATACCAAAAGCAAAAGGTACATTAAGTCATTACTGCAGTATATTACTTTCTGCAGTTTATATACCAAAAATTAAGTTCTGTTACATAATAACTTTACTGGACTATGATACACAATTTTTATCATCTAAATAGTAAATAGTATTTAACGTAATTTGCATAGTCTCTTTTTCACAAAATACAGTTTTGCTCTCAAATATCATAGTAATTTTCCAATGTTCCACCTACAAGGAAAAACTTTCATTACATTTAAAGCCAAAATAAAACATTATGACAAACAAAAGCCTGAAGAAGGAACAAAAGTTAGCAATTATATTATACTGAATTTATTGATTTGAAGCAAACTTTCAGTATGATTCCATTAAAATTTATATTATGATATTATATATATATAAAAAAAAGAAAAGATTTTGCTTGTGCACTTTTGCAAGAAAAATGTGGATAACAGGGATTATAATATATTGTCAAATATGCAGGTTAGTTTCCAATATGAAAACCAACAGAATTCTTCATTTGTAGAAGTACAAAATGCAAGGTCATACCCCTATACTTTCATATGAGTAATATACAACAAACTTTTTTCAAACTTAAATACAGAAGAAACAAAAAAATGCATATGCACACATTTATATACAAATAAATGAAAAAAAAGTATCTGTGAAATATTATTTGCAATTAAGGACAACAATATTTAATAAGAAGATTAGTTCCTTTTTTTTCTATGGTATTTTCATTGTTTATCTAATAGTTACATCCTGCAATTGTCCTCAATATACATTCAGCTCTCCTTTTTCTTATTTCTGTAAAGAATTTTTTTGCACACAATAAAATAACAGTATTTATTATTACACTGGTACTTGTATTTGACATTGCAGTTAGAGGTACCAATTTGTATCATATGTTAAAATTTACTGTAATGTTCATAATTTTTTGGGGCCTGCTGAACAATGATTCTCAGGTCCTGCAATGCATTCAGTATTACTGTATATAAAAAGTTTTGCTGAAATTTATAAAGTAATTTGCATAATCAGGTACCCTTGTATCTACCTTGTATTTTAAATCTGTTCGATCGCAAAGTCCACTAATCTCTCTTTGTATTTCAAGATTCTTTGGATTCCTTTTCCTTCTGAATATTTCTCCTCTTGGATCGCATTTCTTCAAGCCAAGTAACAATTCTGTTTTTAAGTTCAGTGTTTGGTTGAACTTCTTCCATGGTCAGAGGTTGTCTATTAAAAGGATCTGTTTGGTCAGAAAGCAGATGTCGAGCAATGGTCTGGCGATCACAGGTGAGCTATGAAAAAAGAAAGGAAAAGGATGAGTTTAATACTGACTTAAACACTAATATACTTACAGAATATTTTACTCCTTTAATATGGTGTTTATTACATTACTTTGTCCTATGCAGAAACATATAATATAAAATATGAAAGTTAATTTTTCTGTACTTTTTATGTGACTTGCATTACATTTGATTAGTACCTAAGGGAGGCAAGTGAAAATTTACATAATGGGAATGGAAAAACACAACAAAAAGACTAAAACTAACTACAACAGTACAGCAAAATAAACATTGAATCTCAAATATACAAAAAACAGTAAATATCTAGGAGGAACCGTGAAAATTCCATACAAACGTATTATATCCTAGTACAGATCATTAATCCACACTTACCTTTGATGATGGAAGGATGACAGGGTCAGTCATGAGATGAGACATGATAGGGTCTAGAAATTCTTCTGGAGCATCAGCCACTATGTCATCCTCTTCTGCCTGTACTTGTCCAGCCTCTTCTACCTTCTCAGCCACAGTCTGTAACTCCTCAGCTAGACCCCTACGACCAATGCGACCTATTGGCAAAATAACAAACAAATAACCATTATCATCTGCATGAAAAAATGTTACTTAATAATTCATAAAAAAAAAAAAAAAAAAAAAATGAGGTGGTCAAAACTGTTGCAAATATGAACAAAGTTTTCAAGAGTAAGTTTCTGAGATAAAGCATAATATTTAGCCAATAGAGGACAGATACAAAAATAACCAGATTACTTACATAACACATCCTGTGCTTGTGAGAATAACTTGGGTGAATATGACCTCCCATCAGCAGATACAGCTAAACAGAATGCAGCATCGGAATACAGATGTGTGTAAATAGTACAGATGTCTGTGACTATCTCTCCTGGGCGGAACTCATATTTCTCCATATCACGGACCTAGTAAACCAAGTAAACAAGGTTATACAATGATAAGCAGCTTTTTTTCCCTTAATCAATTATACCTTTTTGGAAAAAAAAACTCATATTAACTACATTTTATATACCATTGTATAAAAGTGAATCATTATTATATGAAGTACATGATCACTCCAATGCTTTTCTGTCTGACAGAAATACATATCAACACTTTATCAAAAGAATAATGTAGTTATCGATAGCAGTTATAAAAGATGGTTCTTCAGGCTTACCTTTAGATTTCTTTGCTTGGGCCCCACAAGAGTGGATAGAAAATAGTTAAGCATAGCAGCCATACGGTCAACTAAAGTGGAATGGGTGAACATTTGGGGAATCTGCAATACAAAAAATATACATAAAAAATGATTACAGATTATTCTACTCAAGTTTTTCTGTTCTGTTTCTTTCTTTTCAATAGAAAACACTTTGTTTGTTTGTTAAAAGCAAAACTAAGCTTGCACACAACTATACATCCCTATACCATACTGCATAAACTGTATAAATCTTATCAACTTATCACTATTCTTATTCAATTGATGTATGGTTTACCTCTCTGGTAAGCCTGATCAGAGTTTTTATAGTGTGACCGCCTAACATGTTGTGGAAGCGAGCAAGCAGCATCATATGCTGCATGCTGCGTTCACGCTCTGCACGTTGCTCTGTGGGGAGGGATGCCCAGTCACCTTTGTCTCTGATGGGCATTGAGATAATTTCATCAGTAGATTGCTAAACAACACTATTGGATTTCCTGCATAACTCGTTTCTAGTCTTATATAACTGTCAATAACAGTAAATATCATTATTAAGAGTACATCTTCCATTAACCTCATTTCTGAACCATTTCATTGATCAGTTGAAAAAAATATTGAAAATTCTCTACTTCCAAGTAATATAAATCACAAAAAAAGTCAGAGTATTACCTTTCCATCTGACTCTCTCTCAGCTGCGACATGTAAGACATCCCTTCATCCAATAAGAAGATGGCATCATTCATTAACAAGTTAACAAAACGTAAGAAAAGGGGTGGCTTGGCTGCTTCCATGTTGGCAAGGGCTTCATCTGCCAAGTGAGTGAAGCTCTTTCGGTGTTTGGGGGATTCCCAAAGATACTTCATGACCTCGTACCTAGAACAGGTAATCTTATTATAAAAGGCAATTTGCCCTTCTTAAGTGACAGCAACATTTGTTCTTATATCTAACCTGTTATGGACATAATTATCCTAGTTACTTAGCTGGAAAATTCTGCATAGTAATGTTGACACTTGTAGCAACTTTATAAATCAATTAAGAAATTAATATGCACTCATACTTACATAGGTCTTCTGTAGTTAAATTTATCTTCAAATGAGACACTTTGTCCCGTCATTTCAATACTAACAAACACATGTATGAGAGCTGTTACAAGATGTGAGACTGCTGGGTGGGCTGTAAATAGTTGTTCTCTGTAACCAGCCAACAGTCCACCAGTGTTAGTACTCTCTGGTAAAAGTGTCTCCAAACACTCTGCCAAATGTGCACGCAAATGTGGGTTGTTCATGCGATGTGGGGAACCCATGAAGACAATTATGAAAGACATTAGATGTGGCAGCACTTGAGTACCAGTACTGTTCTCAAAAACTTGGGCACTATATCGTCTCACAGCACTGATTGTCTCTGTCAGTGTCTCAACCAAAAATTCTGGAATACAAGCAAGATAGGCATGGTTTTCCACTTCCTCTGGCAGTGGAGCTTTTACTTCTCTTAAGCTGGTAGGTAGAGTAGGTTGATCTTGTGGGGTAAGGGCAATTTGTACCAGCCATTCTGCACTGGCTGCTAAGAACTGTAATAAATTTTCTACCATTACAGGTTCAACTATTGCTGCCTTAAATGAAAGGAGATTTGTGGTGCGTGTTTCCATGTGAGAGCGCATCATCTCTGTAGCTGGTGAACCTTGAGCTGAAGCTTCTTGCAACTCATGCTGCATCCGTCCTAGTTCCTGAGAGAGCTTATTGAGCTTCTGTTGCACCACCTGTACAGAAAATAATTTTGAACATAGTTTATCAAAACAACAACTATTTCTCTCATCAAACTGAAGAAATAGATTATTACAAAGTATGAATTTATGCAGTAAAAATCCCAATCAAATCTTGCTTATCATACGTAGAAAAATAAATGCACATATATAATTAAAAACTGAACTCCTGCTAAATACTTCTCTCTTACCTGAATCCCAAGGTGAAGAGCTCGATGAGTTAGGAAGAAGCAAGAACTGATGAACGAATATTGCTTAGGGTATAAGGGTGGCTTGTCCTCTTGCTGCGGGATGAGGGTGGTCTGTCGCCCTAAATCTCCAGTATATGCACCTACAACACCATTCTCTTTATTCATTCTTGGGGCTGAACAGTAGGTTGGGTCAATCTGAAATATTTATTTTCTAAATCAATTTACGTATATTATCAAACACTTATAAAGAAAGTATTCATCTATGTAAATTGTCTCAGCATATTTATCTAAATGCTAAACAAATGCTCATCAGGTTGACTTGCAGTGATATTTTGTATTAAAGCAGATTTTTTCTACTACCAATAACATCAAATAGAAAAAAAAGAGATAGAAGTGGTAGATGGATAGAAAGTAAGGTAAGGACAGGTCAATAGGCAGATAATTAAAAATATATTTAAAGACATATTCAAGACAATATATTTTGGAACTACGAAAATCATACAGTAACTACCTCCAGTCACGGTAAACATAAGGAGGGAAACAAACAGCATCTAAAAAATAACAAATAGAGGCAGTTCCCTCACCTTTAAAAACTTTGCAGTATTAAGGTCTTGAGTGAATGGCTGTGCTAACTGCAGCATTACCACTCCCAGATTGACCATAAAGCCATCAGACACATACACAGCAGCTGCTAGAGGGTTTCCTCCCTGTACGTGCCATAATCCAGCACGGCCACTGTTTGATTCCAAGCATGACTCTACCCAGGTTAATAGTCCGTCTTTTGCTCTGGGTGATACCTAAATGATAAGGAAGAAATTCAAGGTTGTGTGTAATAGTTTCTGAATTAAATTTGTTGATTAAATAGGTGCAGATATAAAGTACACTTATAAGTTATATAACTGCTTCATTTCATAGTTTCTATAAGGTAGTTATATCACCTTCATGTACAATAATAAATCACATATTGAAGGAGGGGGTCAAATCTATTTCACAATTCATAAACCTAACACCAACTTTAAATTCAATCATAACAATCATTAATGAAAACCATCTAAGAGTTACCTTCAAAAGAGAATAAAATATCTTATGAAGCCTGGCATTAATTGTGTTCTGTGCTATCCATATGCTGTTCTCCGTGTCTTTGTGGGTGTGGTTGGGTTGCGAGGATGGCTTCTCAAAAAATTCAAACTGTCCAGCAGGATGCTTGGGGAGGCAGGATATAGACAGGAGAACCCCTAGGGTTGTGTTTTGATATCCTCGGCCAGAACGGTCTTGTGTTACTTCTGGCAGAAGAGGGAACAAGAAATTAAATAGTAATTTTTCAAAGACAGTGATTGAACAAATTGCATCAAATAATATAATATATATATTGCAAAAATATATTATTGTCTACAAAATTGGGCAAGTATCAATAAAAATATGATAAAGTACATGACAGATGTAACAAGAATAAAAAAAGTTATATGATAGTACAAAAATAAGGATAAAAATAATATCGCTATGAAAAATACTATATTACAGGGTTTTAGGGGGGAAAAAATAATTAAGTAAAATAAACAAATCAATATTTGTGACTTCTTCTCTTACCAAAGTATTAAAAAATCATAATAATATTTAAATAAATACATAAATAAAAAGAATACAAAGTATAAACATTACCATTATACAAGCCTGGTCCATTCTCTAAATAATATCTACATCCACAACTACAACAAAAGTTAACACACAGCATGCCTAAACCTAGACTGGAGTGCAGTATATTTTGCAGCAACAAGTAAAAAGACACCATTTGTTTGGTGAAATGATAGTAGATACTTACTGTCTGGGGTTTTGGTGAGAATTTCTGCTATGTGAGGACATGATGCATAAAAGTCCAAAACATCCACAAGCTGATAGTCAACTGTCATGAGTGAACAATGCATTAGTTTTTTCGTGATAGTAACTATAACCTCATCAAACAATGGAGGCACAGGAGTTCCCTGATCAGCAAGGTGATTGAGGAGTTTCTGAGTTAAGTCCTCGACAGCGGCCTCTTGACCCAAGCCTCTCAGCAGGATATCAATTAATTGGCGATCAGGCTGCTGTCCTCCATACAACTCTGGCTGTTCTAATGCTGTGGCCAGGTTTGTAATAACTGCAGCTTGTACCTTTTAAGATATGCAAATTTTATAATTTAAGTATATAATTCTCAGATAAATCAAACAAATCACACTAAATCAGCAATTAGTGTAGTCTGAGTACAATATAATTCAACGTATGACATAATTAATCCAATAGACTACATACTTTGCTTAATATTTTTTTGGTTTATGATCTACCATAAATCAAAATTGAAATACTGCAAACCTACCTGTTGAGCCAAATGGAAGTGTGGACTACTACGGACTGCCCAGCACCTACAGTATACCTCACAAAGATATACCACAACTTCAGATCTCACAGCCTCTTCCCTCCCTCTGTTGCCATCGCCAACTAAGCAGGCATCTGGGGACTCCAGCAGAAGTCTCTCAAACATGACAAACTGGAGTGATTCTGTGTCTAGGTTTCCAGCATCAGGCAGCAGTACAAGAGGACGGGAGTGGGGTCCTTCCCTCGTTGTAACTAGGAGGAGACTCTCCAGGAAAGATGTTACAGCATCACCATCAACTGGACTGGTTCTTGGAGGCTCTTCTCTGTAATACAAAATTCTGTTGGGGCACTCCAGCTACAATTCAAAGGACTCTGCATCTTATACTTGCCTCTTTCTATTTTTCTTTTTAACATTTTTCTCTCTTTCAGGAGCTGTGAAGAACATTTTAAAGAAATGTCATTTCTGAAGGAAAAAAGGGAAATCTATACATGAATATGTAATAACATACTAAATAGGTGCCATATTACCCTACCTACCATTTCTATGAATTGCAAAGTTATCATGCATGTGAAAAGACAAATAACGGACTGCAAGTACATATAAAGCAATAACTAAAAAGAAAGAGATATAAAGACAAAGCTTACTAATTCACATATATTTACTCCTACATTTCATTTGCCTTACTCATTGTATCTTCTTGTATATACTTATCTCAAATAACAGTTATTTATAATGAAGCTTTTATTAGTAACACTGATAATATATCTATTTATGCATGTACAGATAATATATAAAGAACATATACACACACTCTTCAAAGTAAACATTTCTTGCATTTCTCATGTAAAGATATATTACAGCTACTGTAGAAGACACACAATTCCTAAACCATTTCCAGTCTTTCAATTGCATTTTTGAACTGGCTTAAAATAGTTTAGCATATCAGACTATGATCTTATTGTAATTTCTAATTCCAATTCAAAATCCATTTCTTTCATCAACTTTTTGTTCTATTTTCAGACCAAAATCATACATCACTTACTATTCATCTAAAAAAATTATATAAAAAAAATTAATGAAAATAAAGATAAGTTAAAAATAAAAATAAATGAAAATTAAAGAAATGGAGATAGACTTTACCTTTCCCCAGACTGCTGAAGCACAGATTGTGAATCATTGTCCTCCTCATCATCATGCTGCTTCTGGTGTTCTGCCTGAAACTGCTCGGCCTCTTTTAGAGTGCTGAACAGCGCAGCAAAGGGGTTGCTTTGTAGATCCTTAGACATCTTTACATTACCTGTAATATCCAGAATATTTTGTTATCTCAGAATTCAGAGATATGCTTAGTTACACTTGTATTCTAGACTCTCTATATGTGACTGTCTAGTGCACTTCTATGATAATAATCCAAGTGTAGAGAAAGGCAAAAATAAAAAATGGTGCATTGTTGTATAAATTAACCTGTAGAGGTAAATAAGGGTAAACGTATATTAACCACATGCGCCTGGGAAAATGAATAAAAAATGGGGAAAATTAATAAAAAAAAAGGGAAAATGCTCTGCTCATTTTTTATATTTTTGTGAAATGTCTATGCACATACATGGCTCTGCTAGTGCTTAACCACCAAGGAGCCAATTAGTAGATCTTGTGACCTTACCCAATTTCACCTTTCCTTGAATTGGCGGGAAAAACGTGTTTTTTACTAATGCTAAGAATATCGATGGTGTTATTTTATTTTAAACATTATATTTACCATAATCTTATAAACATTAGTAACAGCAAAATAAGATAACGTAAAATATTTTCGTAAATCAAGGAAAAGGGTAAACTGGCGAGACAGGCAGTACTCATAATTGGCTCATTAGTGACTTAGTACAAGTGTAGCCATCTATGTAAAAAAACAATTAAACAAGTAAACTCACAGAGGGCATGGCATGTAAGTACATGTCATGCCCGTCAACATTAGCCTTTGCTGGCGTCCCAAAGGAATGAAGGCCACAATCACCTGATTGGATTCTATTAACTTTTACCAATTTCAATTTAATCGATAAGATAATTATCAATTAATGTCTTTATTCATCAAACTAAAAATTCATTGTCCTTATCCCTAATAGCTATGTTTATCCTTTTTATTATCACTGTTATGATCAACAGTCTGGTTATTGGCAATATTTTCCGACAATCTAATTCCTTCTTTACGATATAAGATGCCTAGCCATGGTGAATTTTCATATATCAAAGAAAATAAATGAATCTCATACGTTTTTCAACCAAAACTACCTAAAGTGACAAGAAAAAAATTACAGGTACCCTATATACATATAATGATTCCTAAATTGTATTTGCTTTCATTTTATTTTACCTCCTGTGCATTTCAATGAATTTTGCCCACTGGAGATACCATACTAGTCAGGCTTGTTAAAGATGACTGATTCTCATAAAATAACTTATCTCCTGATGCCTTTTCAATACAGCAAATAGGTCTTACCATACACTGTAAAGCTATAAAATACTTTCATGAATGAACATAAAAATATCAAAATCGAAAAATCAAATCAAACATTATCGAAATTACAAGATCACTTTCCACATTCCTGTGGATTGATGTCATATTCGGCAATCAGTACATGTTTCGTAATCTTCTTTTTCAATTTCAAAACAAAACTTATTTTTAAAACACAATAAAGCCAAAGAAATAGGGCCAATTTGTTTCCAAAAGGAACACCCACATTCCTAATTCATCTAACCAACCCCTCAACACGCACCTCTTTGAACTTCCAATAAAACTAAGTCCACAACCACTTCTCCCACTCATCTCGCCTAAATCAGAGAGCCACTTGACACCAAACTCACTCTATCTCGAAAACACTAAGCACAGGTCCTTCTCATGCTGGTCTTGTTTGGGTTCGCGATGACGTAATGTTCTGGTCATGACGTGTCGTCTGCTCTCAGCTGACGTCTGCGTCCAACACTTCAGGAGGTCAAGTCAAGGGATTATTTACCTTATGCGACGGCTGTGTAGTGTATGTAGTCCCGTCTTAGGATTTGTCTCGGTAGACTTTTATTTAATGCATTTTTTTATTTTTTATTATTATTATTATTATTATTATTATTATTATTCTCTGACAGTGACATATCTCTTGGGAGTGCTAACGGTATAACACCTATGATCGGAATATATAATACAGGTAGTCGAGTCTTGAAATGTGTTTTGATATACTATGCATTATGATTTTTCCGAAGGTGGTGGTGAGGGAGCATATCATAAATTGCAAAGTGAGTGTTGTGATGTTGGAGATAGATGACTCACTACATGTCAAGAAGTTTGAGGAGAGTTTTGCTGTGCGTAGGATGACCGGCATTTTGGATATGAATGTGTAACGTTTGTTGTTCGGTCTCACGTACTCCCAGCATTAAAACTACATTTATGAAATAAAACACACCCACATGCTTGTGTTTATCATTCACCTATCTATAAGTATTTATTCATCTCTGAATCCCCCCCCCCCCTCTCTCTCTCACTCTATCTCTCTATCTCTCTCTCTCTCTCTCTCTCTCTCTCTCTCTCTCTCTCTCTCTCTCTCTCTCTCTCTCTCTCTCTCTCTCACTCTATCTCTCTCTCTCTCTCTCTCTCTCTCTCTCTCTCTCTCTCTCTCTCTCTCTCTCTCTCTCTCTCTCTCTCTCTCTCTCTCTCGTTCTCTCTCTCGTTCTCTCTCTCTCTCTCTCTCTCTCTCTCTCTCTCTCTCTCTCTCTCTCTCTCTCTCTCTCTCTCTCTCTCTCTCTCTCTCTCTCTCCCTCTCTCTCTCTCTCTCTCTCTCTCTCTCTCTCTCTCTCTCTCTCTCTCTCTCTCTCTCTCTCTCTCTCTCTCTCTCTCTCTCTCTCTCTCTCTCTCTCTCTCTCTCTCTCTCTCTCTCTCTCTCTCTCTCTCTCTCTCTCTCTCTCTCTCTCTCTCTCTCTCTCTCTCTCTCTCTCTCTCTTTCACTCCCTCTCACTCCCTCTCTCTCTCTCTCTCTCTCTCTCTCTCTCTCTCTCTCTCTCTCTCTCTCTCTCTCTCTCTCTCTCTCTCTCTCTCTCTCTCTCTCTCTCTCTCTCTCTCTCTCTCTCTCTCTCTCTCTCTCTCTCTCTCTATCTATCTATCTCTATCTCTCTCTCATTCCTTCTCACTCCCTCTCTCTCTCTCTCACTCCTTCTCACTCCCTCCCTCCCTCTCTCTCTCTCTCTCTCTCTCTCTCTCTCTCTCTCTCTCTCTCTCTCTCTCTCTCTCTCTCTCTCTCTCTCTCTCTCTCTCTCTCTCTCTCTCTCTCTCTCTCTCTCTCTCTCTCTCTCTCTCCATATATTTCTCAGTCAATCTATGCCTGTCGGCCTCTTTGTTTATCTACCTGTTCTCTCTCTCTTTATCATTCTATCTATCTTTATATCACTTTGTTTATCTATCTATCTATCTATATATCTAACATCTTGCTATATGTTACTTCATCCTTCTGTGATTTTTAAGAATTATAAACATCTGTGTTTTATAAGGGCTCCTGACGATTTAAGTCAGTTGAAATGCCCAAGCACTCTCTCTGACAGTTTGCGCGAGTTCACATATTGTGGTTTCATTTAACAGTTTGACGACTTGCATATTATATCAACACATGGACCACATGAGTACACACACACACACACACACACACACACACACACACACACACACACACACACACACACACACACACACACACACACACACACACACACACACACACACACACACACACACACACGCACACACACACCATTAGAATAATCTTTTATTTTTTCTTAATTCTTTGTATGTAAAACTCCTCAATACACTGATAAAGAAAAGCATTGTGAACTAGCCTTAGCACGAGAAACTATTTTTTTCAGGTAGTGATATCTCTCTATGACCTTGCAATGCTTCCCAAGTACAATAGCAACAAAGAAATTGCATCACAAAGGAAATTGCAAGAATGTGCCGTATTTGCAATTTTTACAATGAAACTGCAGTCGAGAGAGAGGTATCCATGATGTATGCCTTATTACTGTAACCTGAAAATAAAATAAATAGAGATAATCAGCGCAAAAATCATATGCAATTAAATAATGCAATTCTCTCTCGGTTCGAGAACTCACCAGAGAAAATAACTCTTTCAAACTAAGAGCAAACAAATCAGACAAATAAAAAGACATCCAACAACGCCCACAATGCACCCAAATAGTACTGAATACAATCCTATTGCACGCAAAACGAACAAGAGTTATTACAAAGGAAATGAAGGCGAGTGCGCAGGCCGACGCTCCTCTGTTCGCCCCGAGGCAGAATTTCCCGCCTCGTCTTGGGATTCAAAACAAACCTCAGTGTAAACAATTACCTGTGTTACCTGCCCGGCCCTCGGCGTTACTCGTGTTACCTGTATAGCCCGTGGTAGCTTTTTCTTGTTACTCATGAGTCCGTCTGTTGCCCGCGTTACCTGTGTTGGCCGTGAGTGACTCTGCGTTACCTGTGTTACCTGTGAGTGCCTGTGTTACCTGCGAGTGCCTATGTGTTGCCCTCGCTCACTCGTGCCTTTTACCACACGCCCACAACACGTAATTCTGCCGCCGTAACACCGTCCCAGAGGTTAGTTAATAGAGTGTAATTATTCTCTGCAGAGTGGGTGGATGAGTTGGTCATTAGAAGGTAATTAGAGAGAATTGGTTATTTTACGCTGAGTTTGACAGGTGTCAAGTTGCACCGAGAGGTTGTAAGACCCATAGAAGATTATGGAATTATGATGGGTGAGTTACAGGTGTTTCAGGGAAGTTGTTCACTGCAATAATTGCAGGTGAGAAGAAAGGTAGGGAAGTTGTAAAGATGGCTTGTTGAAACTTTACCTGAAATGATTATTTTATATATATATATATATATACATACTATGTATAGTATATGGTATGGTTGTTTTCCAAGTATAAAGTATATTTTAATGAGGTACAATTTAATTTAAATATTTAGAAACTAATCTTATAAATGTCTATGTGTATTAACTGTCATTGTGTTTTGACATATACAGTTTATTAGTGCAAAACTAAAACTTTGCATTAGAAAGAAAAGTATTAATTTCTCAAATAAGAAATAGGAGATGCAGATATATAACATGTTTTAATGAAATAAAGTCATATGTAATGAAGTTCTTAAAACTGCCATAT
>NC_061824.1:30365397-30380397 GCF_019202785.1 Penaeus chinensis
TTGTTTATTTTTTCTTGTCGTTTTCGCCGGAGGGAAGCATACTTGATTTGTTATATATTCATTTATTGTGGAGGAGAAGAATCGTCCTGAATAAGTGATGCCATTTATTCTTTGTTTTTATAAGATATTTTACCAATAACTGATGTATGTTTCTGCGTTGTTTATGCTGCATCTAAACACAGATATTATGTTATTCATCTATTTTCTATACTATTTTTATGATTTTTTCCCCCTTTTTTTACGCTTGAATATATGCGATGGACATTATTAAAGCTTCAGTATACCCCCCCTCCCTCGTACCGTTATGAAAAAGTAGATTACGGTTGGAAAAGTTTGCTATAAGCCGCCTAGCTGTGGAAAGCGAAGCGTATGCTAAATTGCACAATATAAATTTATGCCTTACAGGAAAGGGGAATTATGATAAAATTAAAATAATAATGATAACGGTATTGCTAATGATAATGATAATAGTAATGATGTTATAAATTATAATCATGATGATGATAATAGTAATGATAATGATGGTAGAAATTATGGGACATTATTAGGACATAATGTTATTATGATAGAATAATAACAATAATGATAATACTGATAACGATGATAATAATAGTAGTAGTAGTAATGATGATGATGATAATGATAATACCTACAACAAAAATAATCTAAATCACAGTTACCGACAGTAAAATCGGTTCGGAACACAACTAGATCATACTGAAATATAGATATTACAGATATATATATTGCCATACATAGCGTGTGGATGAAAGTGGGAGAGGGATAAAGACAGAAAGACGGAGAGAGAGAGAGAGGGAGGGAGGGAGGGAACGAGACAGGGAAGGAAACAGAGAGGGAGAAAGGCTGGGAGGCAGAGTGGCAGAAACTGGAAATTGTCTATTTACGCGCCGGGCATATCAATCCAGTAAAGTAAACAACAGCCGATTCTTAAAATAACAAGCTCTAGCACGTCAACAGCGAGGAAAAGGGAAAACAAGAGAGATAAAAAAATCTAAACGGTTAAATAGTGGAAAGGCGTTTGTAGGCTCTCTTGTTTTTGTTTACCTGCATTAGGGAAATTCATAACCGTGTTCCTGGTGGATGGAAATGCTTGCTTGCGTCCGTGTCCTCAAAACAGCGCGTGTGTTTGTACGGGAATCGAAGCGTCTGTTTACTCTTCCTGATTGTTTACAATTGAGGTGGTTTAATCTAACTTTGACTGGAGGAGTCCGGAATTCATCGGCCTGAAATGTAATCTTGATGCTCGGTCTTGGTATGATTTTTAACGGCATAGCGAAGTTAGCCAACTGCACGGGCGCGGGGAAGCTTGATTATATTAAATAGGCTCTGTGGTTATGTAGCAGATCTCGGGTGCAAAGCAAATATTAATTACTCCTATCTCGTGCAGGGCGGCGTGAGGAAAAGTGAACTTTGTTGCAAAGGTTACGTTTATTTTTCCATCCGAGCTTTATTCTGAAAGAGAAAAGAGACGAGATTTCCGGAGTTTTAAATATTTATGAAAGTGATTTAATGTCACATAAGATATATGTTTATCGAAACGAACCAACAACTTAGAGTATCAAAGAGCCTGGTACACAGCAAACACTAGAAACAATGTCTGCAGTAGAAATAAGATATCTGGGAATCGTCCCGTACCCCTCCAAGGCCTCTTGACTCGCTATAAGAAGACATCTCCTTTCTGTTTAGATCAGAGAAGGCCCTATAGCAGATTCCATCGCGGACTTATTTGGCTGAGAGGTAAGCAAAGCCTCTTTCTAGATTCATTAGGAATATGACAGTTTTCATAATGCTGTTCTCCTAATCCTTCGGTGAAAGAATAGAATGGGAAACTAAGCCCCGCGAAGCCACGCAAAGCCACGCAAAGCCGCTATCCCACGTAAGGACAGCTGGCAGAACTGATTGCGCTTATGCCTATATGATATATCATGGTCTTGGGTTGGGTTAGGGTTGTGGTGAGGTTGAGTAAAGTTTATGGTTGTGTTTAAGATTAAATAAGATTAGGGGTTGTGTTAAAGATAGGTTTCCATCGACAAGAGAGCGGCTAGCGACTCATGGGAGTTGTGCGAGTAAGCGTTTTTTTTTTGTTTTTGTTTTTTTATCGTTCAGTCGCACGTCTCTCATGAGTCACTCAATGGCTCGCTAGATTTACGTTCCATCGAACTCATTTAGCGAGTGAGATGCGGCCGAAGAAGCCCGGAGAGTATAAAAACGACGTGAGAGCTTTCGAGTTGGTTGGACGGTACCTTCAAGCAGTCAACATGGACGACGTGTACCTCGCTCTTCTCCGGATCGAGGCCAACATCCCGCAAGAAGCGGCCCTCCGAAACATCATGGAGTTGCAGAGATTTATACAAAGAAGGCTGAAGAGGCGTCGGCTGCAGGCCTGGGTCCGCATTTGGCTAACATAGCAGCAGAGACTTAACCACAGTCATTACTACGGGCTGGTACAGAAGCTGAGGAGGAGGATCCGAACTATATCAAGAATTAGATGAAGATAACCCAGAGTTGTTTGACGAGATCCTCGAGAGGGTATCAGCGGTCCAGGCACTCTTGCATTCCTCGATTCTGGCTTGAAGTTGGCACTCGTTCACATGCTGCCGCCTAGCGACCGTAGCTTCCGCCTTGCTACCGCGTAACAAATGCGTTGCGACCCCGTTGTACATCCGATCACTCGACTTCCACAATATAATGCGAGTGTTTTAAGCCGAAGCTAGAAGTCACAAGATGCCTAGTGACCACAAGAGAGCGTGTGAAAGCGAAAGAGAGAGCGCGTTGCTACTCGTGATGCCTCGAAGCGACCTCGTTTTTGGCGGTCGCAACTTGCTCTCTTGTCGATAGGAACCTGGCTTAAGGTTAAGGTTGTTAAGATCGAATAAAGATTAGGGTTGTGTTAGGTGAGGGTAGATTGGGTCGGTTAGGTTAGGTGGGAATAGATTAAACAAGATTAGAGTTGTATTCGCAACCGGTTATGCACATTTTTTGTATTGTGAAGATATGCATTCTCATGTTTGCCCTTCTATGATAAGACTGGTCTGATACTTAAGTCGGATGGAGAAAGACCTGCTTTGGTTTTCAGTTTATAGATATTGATGTTCAGTTATTCCATGTATTAGGCCTATGCGGAGATGGTATATTTCCATTGAACACCACCACCCTGTTGATTAGTTTTAGATGAGATGAATGAGGAGCTTGATTTGTCATACGTAAATAGCAATTTGTTTATGTGTATATATGTATATTATTTTCTTCCTAGGTATTATTTTTGTTCTATATTGTGTCACACACACATGCATACACACACACACACACACACACGCACGCACCCCCCCCCCCCCCCCCCCACACACGCACACACACATTTACTTTGTGTGTATGTGCATTATGTACATATATTAAAACATATAATTATCATTATATATATATATATATATATGTATATGTATATATATATATCGTACACACGCGTGCGCGCGCACATATATAAGGTGGTTGCAGGCCCATTCCTTTCCTTACTTGAATTTCCGTTTTCCATGTGACAAGCTCCGTCTTTCTTCCTTAACATCTGCATCAGGCGGTAGTTCAGTGCCTCGCAGGATATAACTTCTGTCGAAACAGTTTCTCTCGCTCGAACTTTCTGTAAAATTACTTTTAAAGTCAAAAGTTGTTGTTTTTATCTTCCGGTGTGGCTCAGTTTATTGTGCTTGTGAACTGTTGATAGTGTATAAGGCATCCTTGCGCGAATATCTGTATTTTGAATATTTAAATAGTTGTCTCAGATATTGATGTTTATTTCACTCTTGTTTATGTATATATTTAACATGCATGGAACTGGTGAATGATATTCACATGACACCATTGCAACGAGAAATTGCACTGAAAAGTCTATCTGTATTTTGAATATTTCAGTAGTTGTCTCAGATATTGATATTTGAATTCACATTCTTGTTTATGTGTATATTCAACAAGCATGGGACAACTGATTTATATTCACATGGAACCAACTTACGAGAAATTGTATTACAACATACAATATAAAATGCACTGCGAAGTCTTCGATGAGCTAAGTCACCAAACTTAAAGCGATAAATCAATGAACAGAGTAATGTCATTAAGCACGAAGGCACCTGCATGCAATGGCGAGGCACCTGCAGTCAAAATGCTCCAGTCAACCTGCGTTGTAATAATTACTAAGTCCAATGAGGTTAGCTTGCGAGCGGCTGTCGGGTTGAACGGCCCATTGCCCAATTCTGTCGCCTTTAATGTGGTTTGCATGTCGCCGACGATTATCCGAATTGGTCAGTGCAGGTGCAGCATTGAAAATGTGTTTTAGAATGGGAAAAGGTTTGTTTAAAATGTGAGCAAAGGCAAATGCAAATTGCATTTTCGAATGGAAATAAGATGTGTACGTTTTAATCCTTTCAAAGAAATGTAAATCAGACATTCATTGTTAAAATTTCCAAGTAGCTAAGTGAATGTATTAAGTTTGCAAACTCATATGCTGGACCGAAATTCATTAACGGAAAAGAACAGTAGCATTTTATATTTTCAAAATATGATATAATTAGTCTATAAGACATTGAATTCGGATGAGTTTTTGTTTTCCCCCTTTCAGAGCTAATATATTCCACCAGGGATATAATACTTTCAAGTTCATACCGTAAATTTCGTTTCACATGCGTCGAAGAACTGCGCCAACATACTTTGTAACTGTAAAATACGCCAGATGTTGGTGTAAATCAATTTGGTCCTTTCCGATCTGGGAAAGCAATATTCAGCGATTCATTATATTCTTTATATTGGCTATTTATGACCATTATTATTACTGTCGTTGTTGTTATTATTTGTATCATTATTATCATTGTTATCGTTGCTTTGTTATGATTATTTTAGTGTTATTATAATTAATATTGATAATGTTATTTCCATTATTACTGTTATTATTGATATTGTTATTATCATTATCATCATCATCATCATCATCATCATCATCATCATCATCATCATCATCATCATCATCATCATCATCATCATCATCATCAGTCAGTCAGTCATCAATCATCATTATCTTTATTATCATTATCATCATTATTGTGTGATATTTATTTTTATTTCCGTGCGTAATTATCCCAAATATGTAATACATTTTTCCTCATTTTCCTATTAGCAATATGTACTCAGGCGAAAGACGAAAAAAATAAACAAAGATCAGACTTCATAAACAGCATGTTAATTTTTCAAGTTATTCAACGTGTATTCATTAGTGAAATTCTACACATATCCGTTAAACAGTGATGTTGGATGGAAGGAAGGTGTTGACAAAGAGGTAGTAGGAACACTCGCTTATAGGCCTATGTACTAGATGACTCGATATTGCAGTTGGAATTGATATGTTCTCAGGATAGCTTTCCCGACTCTCAATGATTTCCATTTCAGAAGTGATGGGTAGAGTCTGATTTCCGGAGGCACTATTCTTTCGTATAGTTTTATTTATTTATTTATTTATTGATGTTGCTGTTATTATTATTATTATTACTATTATTACTATTATTATTATAATCATTATTATTATTATTGCTATTAGTGTTACTATTATTATTATAATCATTATTATTATTATTACTATTATTATTATAATCATTATTATTATTATTATTATTATTATTATTATTATTACTATTATTATTATAATCATTATTATTATTATTATTATTACTATTATTATTATAATCATTATTATTATTATTATTACTATTATTATTATAATCATTATTATTATTATTATTATTATTATTATTACTATTATTATTATAATCATTATTATTATTATTATTACTATTATTATTATAATCATTATTATTATTATTATTATTATTATTATTATTATTATTATTATTATTATTATTACTATTATTATTATAATCATTATTATTATTATTATTATTATTACTATTATTATTATAATCATTATTATTATTATTATTATTACTATTATTATTATAATCATTATTATTATTATTATTATTATTATTATTATTATTATTATTATTATTACTATTATTATTATAATCATTATTATTATTATTACTATTATTATTATAATCATTATTATTATTATTACTATTATTATTATAATCATTATTATTATTATTATTATTATTATTATTATTATTATTATTATTATTATTATTATTATTATTATTATTATTATTATTATTATTACTATTATTATTATAATCATTATTATTATTATTATTACTATTATTATTATAATCATTATTATTATTATTACTATTATTATTATAATCATTATTATTATTATTATTATTATTATTATTATTATTACTATTATTATTATAATCATTATTATTATTATTATTACTATTATTATTATAATCATTATTATTATTATTACTATTATTATTATAATCATTATTATTATTATTATTACTATTATTATTATAATCATTATTATTATTATTATTATTACTATTATTATTATAATCATTATTATTATTATTATTATTATTATTATTATTATTATTATTATTATTATTATTATTATTATTATTATTATTATTATTATTATTATTATTATTACTATTATTATTATAATCATTATTATTATTATTATTATTATTATTATTACTATTATTATTATAATCATTATTATTATTATTATTACTATTATTATTATAATCATTATTATTATTATTATTATTATTACTATTATTATTATAATCATTATTATTATTATTATTACTATTATTATTATAATCATTATTATTATTATTATTACTATTATTATTATAATCATTATTATTATTATTATTATTACTATTATTATTATAATCATTATTATTATTATTACTATTATTATTATAATCATTATTATTATTATTACTATTATTATTATAATCATTATTATTATTATTATTATTATTATTATTATTACTATTATTATTATAATCATTATTATTATTATTATTATTATTACTATTATTATTATAATCATTATTATTATTATTACTATTATTATTATAATCATTATTATTATTATTATTATTATTACTATTATTATTATAATCATTATTATTATTATTATTATTATTATTATTATTATTATTATTATTATTATTATTATTATTATTATTACTATTATTATTATAATCATTATTATTATTATTATTATTATTATTACTATTATTATTATAATCATTATTATTATTATTATTATTATTATTACTATTATTATTATAATCATTATTATTATTATTATTACTATTATTATTATAATCATTATTATTATTATTATTATTACTATTATTATTATAATCATTATTATTATTATTATTATTGCTATTAGTGTCACGGCTGTTATTCCTAAAGAACGATTAACATTCAGCAGAATCTTGCAATTCACGGAAACAGGTTGTTATACACATTGAAAATACTGACTCTCAACTTGCTCTATTTATCATACACTTTTACAAACTTTTGAGCTTTTAGAATTGCCTCTCTCTCTCTCTCTCTCTCTCTCTCTCTCTCTCTCTCTCTCTCTCTCTCTCTCTCTCTCTCTCTCTCTCTCTCTCTCTTTTGTGTATGTGTGCGTGTAAGTGTGTGTGTGAGTGTGTGTGTGTCATCCACCCGTCTTCTCACCCACCCACTTGATAAACCCATTCACCCATCCCTTCCCTCCTTCCTTCCCCTTGAGTCGCTTAGCCCATCTTCCATCCTTCTTACTTTTCCTTTCCTTTTTTCTTCCCATTCCTTCCTTTCGTCAAACCCTTCTATCTATCTGTTCCCTCCCTCCCTCTTTCCTTTCTTCCCTTCTTTCATTCCTCCTGTCCATCCTCCTCTCCCCCTACATTTCCCTCCCTCTCTCCCTCCTTCCCTAAATCCCTCCCTCACTCCTTCCCTTCTCTCACTTCTCCCATCCTGCCCTCCCCCTTCGTATCCTTCCTTCCTTTCCTCCCTCCTCCTTTCTTCCCTTCTTTCATTCCTCCTTCCTCTTCTTTTATACCTCCCTCCCTCCCCCCCTCCCTCCTTCTCTTCTTTCATTATCTCCGTCCATCACCCCTTTCTCCTCCATTTCCTTTCCTCCCTCCCTCCCTCTTTCCCTCGTTCCCTCCCTCCCTCCCTCTTTCCCTCGTTCCCTCCTTCCCTCCTTCCCTCCTTCCCTCCTTCCCTCCTTCCTTCCCACTTTCCCTCCCCAGTCCATCGGCAAGTGCCAGTGATGTGTGAACGGGCAATTTCATTTGCATCCCCGCGGGCGGCCGGTGGGTCGCAGAGCCTGTGATTCAGTGGACCCAAGGGCCGCCCGATCATTCTCCGTCTCCCACGCCCACCTGCTGCTCAGATCCAAACTTTTTTACTTCTATTATTCTTTTTCATATTCGAAATCTAAGCCCGCCTGTCTTTGTCTCTCTCTCTCTCTCTCTCTCTCTCTCTCTCTCTCTCTCTCTCTCTCTCTCTCTCTCTCTCTCTCTCTCTCTCTCTCTCTCTCTCTCTCTCTCTCTCCCTCTCTCTCTCTCCCTACTCTCTCTCCCCCTCTCCCTCTCTCCCTATCCCTTTTCAACATTATATCTTCCCTTTTTTTTCTCTCTCATCGTCACTTTTTATCTTTTATCGTCCCATCCTAGTCATCTTTCTTTTCCCTTATCTCTGGTTTTCTTGACTTTTTCCTCTCCCCCGTCATCATCATCTTGTCTTCGTTAAGTGTTCTATTAGCTGAAGTTTCCTTGCTCCTTTTGTCGTTAATTATTCCACTGTTCCCTAACTTCTTCACTTTCCCCCCCTTCCTCCCTCCCTCCCACTGGCCCCACTTCTCGATTCCTCCCTTCCTCGCCCTCCCCGGCCTCTCTTTCCCACTACCCTCTTTTTCTTTCCCTCCCACACTTCCCTCTTTCCTTCCCACACTTCCTTCTTTCTCCTCCCCTGTCTCCTCCTTCCTTCCATCCTTCCTCCACCTGCTCCTATCCCATCACCTGTTTCTCCCTCCCTCCGTTCCCCCACCTACCCCTATCATTTTCCCTGTCTCCCTCTTTTTCCCTTTCCTTTTCTGCCCTTTTCTCAATCGTCTCCCCTTCCCCGGGCTATTTCTTCATTTTCTTTTCCATCTCCTCTTCTCCTTCCTTGTTCTCTTACCTTTTCTTCCTTCCTGCCCGGCTTCTCTTCCCTCCCTTTCACCCTTTTTTCCCTTTTCTCTCTTCCATTTACTTTTGTCTTTCCCTCATTTCATGCCTATTCCAGTCTTCCTTCCATCTACATTTTGTTATCTCTTTTTACCCCAAACATCTCCCTCGCCCTCTCTTTCCCACCATTCTTCCTTTCTCCCTTCCCCCTTCCTCCTCCCCTTCTCCCTTCCCCCTTCCTCCTCCCCTTCTCCCTTCCTCCTCCCCTTCTCCCTTCCCCCTTCCTCCTCCCCTTCCTCCTCCCCTTCCCCCTTCCTCCTCCCCTTCTTCCTTCGTCCTCCCCTTCTCCCTTCCCCCTTCCTCCTCCTCTTCCCCCTTCCTCTTCCCCTTCCCCCTTCCTCCTCCCCTTCTCCCTTCCCCCTTCCTCCTCCCCTTTCCCTTTCCCCTTCCTCCTCCCCTTCCTCCTCCCCTTCCCCCTTCCTCCTCCCCTTCTTCCTTCGTCCTCCCCTTCTCCCTTCCCCCTTCCTCCTCCTCTTCCCCCTTCCTCTTCCCCTTCCCCCTTCCCCCTCCCCTTCTCCCTTCCCCCTTCCTCCTCCCCTTTCCCTTTCCCCTTCCTCCTCCCCTTCCCCCTTCCTCCTCCCCTTCTCCCTTCCTCCTCCCCTTCTCCCTTCCCCTTTCCCCCCTTAATTTTTCCCTTCCCTTCTCCCTTTTCCCCTTCCCCCTTCACTTTCTCCTTTACCCCTTCCTCTTTCCCTTCTCCCTTTCCCCCTTCCCTTCACCCTGACTCTTTAAGCCCAGTTGTCGGGAATTAGTCTGCTATCAGCTCCCTGGTGTAGGGATTCTTCTGCTTATTTCTGCAAAGAATCAGCTTTGAGATCCCCGGCGATGCATCTTCTCCCCCATGCCTTGCTGCTTTACGTATGATTCTCTCTCCTTTCTTGTATCTTTTTCTTTTGTTCTTTTTTTTCTAATTCTCTCTCTCTCTCGTTACCTTTTGTCTATCTGTCTATACTTCTCTTTCTATCTTTTCTCTGTCTATCTAACTCTCTGTCTATCTAACTCTCTCTCTTTCTAACTCTCTCTCTATCTAACTCTCTCTCTATCTAACTCTCTCTCTCTCTAACTATCTCTCTCCATTTTCTCTTCTTTTCTCTTTTCTCCTTACACACACATGCACGCGCTCTGTTCTCCCTCCCTCCATCACTGCCTTTCTATCCTGTGATTTATCCAGTAATTTAAGTTATCTTGACATTTTTAGCACTAATAATAATATGAAAATCTTCATTTAACATTTCATATACTCGTACGGTAGGTTTAGAGGCTGTACGAAAGAGGCTTTTTTTCCTTCAGTTTCTTGATGGAAATGTCGCGCAAAAATGAGCGGAAATGTAACGGTATTGTCAGTTAAACCTCGTAAAAAAATCGATAAAACAGATCAAATAAAAATGGAAAAGGAGGGAAGCTAACGAAAAATTAAAAGGAGAAAGGGGAAAATCGACAGGAGAAAAAAAGTAAAGGGAGTGAAGTAGGAAAGTGGAGAAGGAGAGTGAAAGAGAAGAGGAGAAAGGAAAAGGGTGGAAAAAGAACAAAAAATGATCTGGAAAACGAGATGTTAATAAAAGAAGAAAGCAGGTAAAGGAAACAGAAGCAGAAGGAAAAAAAGAAACAGGAGGAAAAGGAGAATGAAATAGAAACTAAGAAGGGGAAGACAAGACGTAAACAAGAAAAGAAAAAAGGAGCATAAAAAAGGTGAGAGAGAGAAAGAAAAAAAAAAAAAAATTCTGAACCTGTTAGCGGAATATCAAAGTTGCACAGATAGAGCACGCGTTCGTTGCATAAAAAGGAAAACAATGAGGGACGTCATTGTTTAGGAAATATTTTTTTTCTCCATTTTATCTTTTTTTTTTTACGTCCCTAAGAAATTGTTGATCTTTTTTTTTCGTTTAATCCTTTTCACTGTCTACCTTTATGTTAACGGTGATAAACGGAATTGTCTTTCCTGTCCAGTCCTTGTTTTTTATGGCAATTTCGTGTAGAATCTAATAACATGGGGGAATACAGGAGAAACGAGAATAACCATCGTGATAATTCAGAGAAGGGAGGACGAATGATAACACAAAGAACAGGAATAATTGGATGAGGATATTCTGCTTAGAAAATGCAATAAAAACATAACAGACCTTTGCAACAGTGGTACCGAAGAGAGAGAGAGAGAGTGAGTGAGTGTGTGAGTGTGAGTGTGAGTGCGTGTGCGTGTGTGTGTGTGTGTGTGTGTGTGTGTGTGTGTGTGTGTGTGTGTGTGTGTGTGTGTGTGTGTGTGTGTGTGTGTGTGCATGTGTGTGCATGTGCATGTTTGTAACTGCAAATGATATTTGTTGCTTTGTAGTATAAAGGAGCATTGTGTGTGTGTGTGTGTGTGTGTGTGTGTGTGTGTCTGTATGTCTGTATGCATATTCGTGATTGTATGTGTGTGTGTGTTTGCGAGAGCGAGAGAGAAAGAGAGGGGGAATGGAAGGAAAGGAGGGAATGGTGAACGCAAACAAGATGAAAGAAAAGAGTGATAAGGAAGATAGAGAGATAGAAGGGATAATCCGAAGAAACAACGGCAGCATCACAAGACCTCGGCAGGTTGGTTGGTGGGGAAGGGGGGGCAGGGTTAGTAGACGGGGAGGGAGGGGGCGAGGCGGCCGAGACCCTTTTCAGTCAGGCAGTGGAGAAGGCGGCGGTCGCACGCACGTCCACCGCTCTCGTACC
This sequence comes from Penaeus chinensis, assembly GCF_019202785.1. NCBI lineage: Eukaryota > Metazoa > Arthropoda > Malacostraca > Decapoda > Penaeidae > Penaeus > Penaeus chinensis. Next base: position 30,377,304 of record NC_061824.1, read on the forward strand.
GTCCCCAAACTGCGTGAGGTAAACGGACGCGCCGCCGCTCGCCCTCGACCCACCGACCGACCCCTTGGCGTGGCCCGCGTCCCCGGTGCATGGCCTCAGGGGTCGGGCCTTCTCTTCCTTCCAGGGACGTCGGTGCCCCCCCCCCCCTAGCGTCCCTCCTGGAGGATCGGACACATTCTACCACTTGAGGAATCTTGGAAATGATTCATGGTTTATGACTTGAGGCAAAATCAGGAAGCACTTTTGAAACGGTTGGTTCATCAGTGACTTTGCGGATGACACTGATGCTGCAAAGGGGGAGAGAAACCCCAAGGAACAATTACCGAAGTGATTAACGGTGATTTGTAGTGTGCACCGAGACGTTGATGTCATGTCATTTATCGTCGTCTGACATCGAGACTTATGGGAGTTTGGATGAGCTTTCGAAGACTTTTCGTTCAGATGGAAACAATCGTCAGCCGGAAACAGCCGATTAATGAGGCAATAAATCATTACAGGAAATTGATATGGCAATCGTGGGAGGCCATCTCGAACGTAAACTTTTCTATTAATTTACGTACAAGTCGTTTTACGCGAAGGGACGGGTATTTTCTGGGCAGTTAAAAAGGGGGGGGGGGGGGGTGAGAGGATTGCGTGATATCAAGTGATCTTTGTCTTTTTGTATTTTATTTTATTTTTTTCGTTTATCAATTTGCCGTTGTGAAAGGGCATCGATAAGGGGAAAATAACCCCGGTCACAGAATTGATGCTTGTACTAATACTGTTAACAACAATGCTGAAGATGGTATGAATATAAGTTAGATTTATCACCAAGTCTCAGTGGGGTCAAATTCTTTTCATTTTGCAACAACGAAAAAAGGAAAACCATAATCATTATTAAGGGTGAAAGTCAGAGCGGTTTCTCCCTCTTTTCGCAATTTGTGGGAAATGTAAAGAAGAGTCATATATTCAGGGAAAGTTTAGCTAGCTGTTTTAGATGTAAAGTTTTTGTTGTGTGTGTGTATCTGTTTAAAAAGTTTTCGGAGTGACAGGGAGAGTTAAGTGTGCGGTTGTTTGGAAGGAAATTTTATGAGAGATTACGACATGTAAAGATAGTAGAAGTAGAAGTAGTAGTAGTAGTAGTAGTACTAGTAGTATATAATAATGGTAGTAATGGTAAAAATAATGATGATGATGATGATGATAACGATGGTAATGATACTAGTAGTAATAATAATAATGATAAAAAAAATGATAATAATGATAACAAAAATAATAATATTAATGATTGTAAAATAATAGTAATGATAACAGTAGTAACTAATAATGATAGTGAATAATGATAAAAGTAATAATAAAAAATTATAGTAATAATGGTAACTATAATTATAAAAATGATACTGATAATCATGATGATAATAGCAAAATAGTTCAATCAAATAGGATAAAGATAAATACTTTAAAAGATGGTAGATTGCATTTTCTCATTTCAGATAATACATTGTAATTGATCGAAAAATTTAATTAATTTCCTCGCTTTCCTATAAGTAATTAAAGAGAACAAGTCATAGCACTCCTGTCAAGGAGCCTGTTGCCATCCCGAGTGTTAGTATTTCAAGAAAAGCGACGGGTTAAGTGTTTATTGGGGATAAAGAGGGACCTTTTTACTAAATTATTAAATTGGGGTTTACTAAGTTTTGTTTATTTATTTACTAATTTATCTATCTACCTATTGGCATTTTACTCGTCACTTAGGTTTAAGGAAGATGGGTCGTGTGGGCCTATTGGCGGAGAGAGAAATGGAGTTATGGTTATTGTCACTGCCGTTGATATTGTTCTGATGTGCTCGTGCTGTTGGTAGTGGTTATTGTTGCTGTTATGAGCAATGCTGTCATTGTTGTTTTATTGTTATTATTGTGGTTATTATATTGATGATGATCATTATTATTATTATTATTATTATTATTATTATTATTATTACTGTTAATGTTTTTGTTATTAAAATAATATTAATTATTGTTGTTATTATTATTATTGTTATTATTATTATCATTATTATTATTCTTTTTATTATTCTCATCATCATCATTATGGTTATTGTTGTTGGGTGGTGTCATCCTAATTATTGTTATTATTACTATTGTTCTTATTATTGCTTGCATTATCAACTTATCAAGAGCATCGTCATCATCATCATCACCATCATCATCATCATCAAGTTCATCATCAACAGCAACAAGAGCATCGTCATCACCATCAACAGCATCATCACCATCAACAGCACCATCATCATCATCATCATCAAGTTCATCATCAACAGCAACAAGAGCATCGTCATCACCATCAACAACAGCATCATCATCATCATCATCATCATCAAGTTCATCATCAACAGCAACAAGAGCATCGTCACCACCATCAACAACAGCATCATCATCATCATCATCATCATCATCATCATCAAGTTCATCTTCATCAGCAACAAGAGCATCGTCATCACCATCAACAACAGCATCATCATCATTATCATCATCATCATCATCATCATCATCATCATCATCATCAAGTTCATCTTCAACAGCAACAAGAGCATCGTCACCACCATCAACAACAGCATCATCATCATCATCATCATCATCATCATCATCATCATCATCATCAAGTTCATCTTCAACAGCAACAAGAGCATCGTCATCACCATCAACAACAGCATCATCATCATTATCATCATCATCATCATCATCATCATCATCATCATCATCATCAAGTTCATCTTCAACAGCAACAAGAGCATCGTCACCACCATCAACAACAGCATCATCATCATCATCATCATCATCATCATCATCATCATCATCATCAAGTTCATCTTCAACAGCAACAAGAGCATCGTCATCACCATCAACAACAGCATCATCATCATTATCATCATCATCATCATCATCATCATCATCATCATCATCATCATCAAGTTCATCTTCAACAGCAACAAGAGCATCGTCACCACCATCAACAACAGCATCATCATCATCATCATCATCATCATCATCATCATCATCATCATCATCAAGTTCATCTTCAACAGCAACAAGAGCATCGTCATCACCATCAACAA
>NC_061824.1:30385397-30390397 GCF_019202785.1 Penaeus chinensis
AGTAGAGAGGAAGAGGAGGAATGGAGAGGGTGTGAAGTGGAGAGGAAGAGGAGGAATGGAGAGGGTGTGAAGTGGAGAGGAAGAGGAGGAATGGAGAGGGTGTGAAGTGGAGAGGGAAAGGAGGAATGGAGAAAAAGGGAAGTGGAGTTTGTGAATGAAGAGGAGAATCAGAGAGGAAGACGATGGATAGAGTGGGAGAGAAATGAGGAGAGAGAGGAGGAATGGAGAGGGCGAGGAGGAATATAGAGTGAGAGAAGTGGAGAGGAAGAGAAAGAATGAATAGGGAAGGAAAAAGATGGGAAGAGAAGGAATGGAGAGGGAGAGAAGTGGAGAGGAAGCGGGGTGGTAGAAAAGTGGAGAGGAAGAGGAGGAATGAAAAGAGAACGTAGTAGAGAGGAAGATGAATGTAGAGCGAGAGATGTCGAGAGGCAGAGAAAAAGTGGAAAAGGAGAGAAGTGGAAACGGAGAGGGAGATAGGAAGTGAAGAAGTGGAGATTTAAACGGTAGAGGGGCGAGGAGGAAAGGGAGAATGTGGGATGGAGATTGCAGGAAAGGATGAAGGAAGTGCGCGGAGACCGAGAAAATTACTTTTGGAGTGGGAGTGTGGGCGCAGGGGAGGGAGAGAAGAAAGTGGATAATGCAGGGAATGGGAGAATATTCGGTGTTTGGCGACACTCGTTATTTTGTTGGCAATTTGTAACGACTACAGTTTTTTTCCAGATCATAACCTTTGTAAACACAGCATCAATCAAAATAAATTCGTAGAGCAAAGATCAAGAGACCTAAGTGTTGGAGGTCTGTGTGTGATGGACTTGAGCTCCGTGCGATCAGCTCCCGACTTGTGAGTACGAGTGAGCCCGGGAGTGCGACTGGAGCAAAGAAGTGCAAGGCAGACAGAGAGGAAAAGAGTGTGCTCGTGAGAGGGCTGGCCGTGGGAGTCAGGAGCCGCGAGGGCGTGCGGGCGCGGAGGGCGGTTCCCTCAGGATGCCCACCGCACTCATCATCTTCGACCACGTGTTCCTCCTGATCCTGTTCCTGATCGCGCTCTTCTTCGGCGTCGTGGCCATGAGTCTCCGGGGGTGGCAGGGCCGGTCCGCGCACGCCGCCACTGGCATGGTGTAAGCGCCCCTTCCACGCCCGCGGGTACACGAGTCCCCCCCCCCCCTTCTCCCTCCGGCAACGCCATCGCTCGAGGGAGCTCACGCCTGTCTCCCCGCCACACTTTCCCTCACAGAGACACGAACATTTCAGGAAACAAAAACAATTTTGCAGTGATTTGCATACATTGTGACTGTTTCACTCAGATAAACATTGTAGATTGTTGGACTCGCGGGTGCCCGTTAGACACCTCCTACATGAATCCCTGTAGAACGAACAGCCCAACCCGAGCGTAATCATAGAAAGAACAAATTACACACTGCTTACTTCCAGTGACGAGAGCGTTTCCGGGCCGTCGCACGTCGGACGCGTTACCCAAGAGGTTGACAGTACCCGGAAGAAATCAGATCCCGAGTCCCGATCGGTCGTCTGCGCCTGGCCTCCGCCGCCGGGACCGCAGGAGCGCACGCGGAACGACGAGCGAGGGACCCTTCGCCGAGCACCCTGGAGCCCCAGACGTCCGCGGCCATGAACGCCCTGCTGGTGCTGGACGCGTGCTTCCTAGCGCTGCTTCTGGTAGTGGCGGTGGCTTGCTTCGTGTACACTGTGGTGCCGCCCCTTCGCCAGGCGCCTCGCTTCACCCACCTCACCCATGTCATCACCCACGAGATCCCACGCCCGCCCGACGCCGCAGCACCCGTCACCGAAGTCTAGGTCTTCCCGCTCGCCGGAACGCTCCAGCCACGATGCTTGGGGAACCGAAGCATATTGTCTCTCACACCCACGGCCCACGTGCGGCACGCAGGGGCCCAACTCTCGACTGGCGACGCCCGATGTGACCGTGACTGACCTGTGGCGCTGGTCTGGCTGTCTGTTTACGTGCGCGCGGACACAAACCTATACACACATTTAAAACCTCAACCTACATGAACACACACACACACATACACACACACTCTCACGCACGCGCGCGCGAGTGGTCAATCAGTATAATACATTTTAGATCCAAATTCAGTTTTTAAATTATTAAAGGTGAAAATAGTTTACCCCAAATCTGAAAATCAACAAATGTGTTTGGTAATATAGATGTTATGAACTGGGATAATTATAAAAGAATCAGTTGATGACCAGATTTGTTTGCAATACTAGAAATTCCGACATTAATAACACGCTCTTGCATTCGCTTGGCAACACGCGGGACTTGCACACTCGCTCGATTACATCTGTATTTAGAAAACAATTTCCAATATATCTAAGACTTCACTTTCAGATTCACATCACAATAACATCGACGCGTACACTGCAACAGTAATAAAACCCACAGCCATGGCCAGCCCCAGACGTCAGTGACAGGTCAAGGGGTCAAAGATTACAAGTCACAGATCAACTTATCCTGAGTCACGTGACCTTCCATATCCTCTGTCACGTAGGGAAAGGATGGTCATTATACTAAAACAAACAAAAAAATACAGAGAAATATTTAATCCTATTGATTTGGAAGCGTAGAATCCATATATCCAACCACGAATCTATTTTTCCAAGGCAGGTAAAGTTTATATGAAGCATTATCCAAAGGGTGAGTTTGTTACCCGCCCTGTGCTAAGCTGCTTTTGTTTCGATTAGAGTCAGGCTGTCAAACCTTTTTAATTTTTATTCTCTACCATTGGCTCCTTCGTCTTAAGAAAATTATTGGGTGGGGGATAATTATAAATTATACGCAAATTATGCAGTATTAAAATTATGATGTGCATTATATTTATAATAAATAAATAGTATAATTCCCGGACGTGTTTTGTTCTTGCCTTCCCTGCTTTCAAAATCAGTGTGATCGTACCCAGAGAGCGTTCGTAATTGTTATTCAGTCACCTCTCGTTATAGTCGGCTGTAAACAAATTAACAGCCTAATGTCTTATTTAATGCCTCTTGTAACGTAGCAGCATCTAAAATTGATATAGTTATCACGCTGACAGGGATAAAAAGATACATGCGACACTCACCAGTCTGTGCTGTGGGTGTAAAGCCTGGTCTTAAGAAATGATCAGACGCGCCGAGCAGACGTGGGCGTCTAGGACTGAAGAGGTCACGTGACGGGCCCTCGAATGCTCTCTGGAGACAGGATTCAGCATATATTGTTTCTTTCGAAAATGAGGGAGACGTTTTAGAGAGAAAATGTAACTGTAAGACATGAAATGAATGTCAGTGGATTTTATTCTATAAACTTCGTTGTCATGATCTCCTTTTAGATAGGTACAGTGTATTTTATGTTACAGACATATAAGCACAACAACCCTGGATCATTAAGCAATAAAACACATGCTGAGAACACCTAAGGATGGCACCACAGGAAGGCCATCGAAGTTTCAGAAATTCTAGATGTCCCAACATCCTTTTTTAATTATATATATATATTTTTTTTTATATCCATTCATTTATATGAATACACACACGCATACATACACACGCACGCACGCACACACGCACCCCCCCACACACATATATATATTTATATATATACATATATATAATATTTATATTTATGTAAAAGTTTGTATGTGTGTGTATGTGTGTATGTATGTATGTATGTATGTATGTATGTGTGTATTTATATATGTATATGTGTATGTATATATGTATATGTATATATATATGCATATATATATATAATATATAATATAGACATACACACATATATATATAAATTTTGTTTTATTATATATATATGTTTTATTATATATATATATATATATATATATGCATATATATATATATATGTGTGTGTGTGTGTGTGTGTTTGTGTGTGTTTGTGTTTGTATTTGTGTGTGTTTGTGTGTGTGTGAATATGCATGAATACACACACACACACACACACACACACACACACACACACACACACACACACACACACACACACATACAGACACATGGCATATATATGTATATGTAAACATATATATGTATATGTAAATATATATATATATATATATATATATATATATATATATGTGTGTGTGTGTGTGTGTGTGTGTGTGTGTGTGTGTGTGTGTGTGTGTGTTTGTGTGTGTTTGTATGAATGTATGTATGTATGTATGTATGTATGTATGTATGTGCATGTAATCTCTCTCTATATTTTTGCCTAAATGTATCGTACTAAAATTCACCCATCTGGCATTATTACAGGCCGAAACCTTGGCTTACCATAAAGGTATGTGCATGCACCCTGGGCAACAAATGGTTGGAAATTCCTCTCCGTTATTTGTGTATTAGATATTAAGCACATAATTCAGAATAATTTATGTACAGACATGCACACACTTACCGTAATACCTACACACATACATATATCTTTCATTTAAATCTCACTATCCCGCCAGTAAATGCTGCTGGTCGTAAATGCTTGAATATAAAGCGCACTTAAATGACTTTATCAGATTTAATTATTTAATGTGATTGTCCCAAGTACGCTTTTGAAATGCCGTTTCGCTATCACACCTGCAGTGACCGAGCGCAATGGCTTAATTTGCGAATCGTATTAGTAAACAAAACAATAAATAATGGTTAATTGGTAAATGTTAAAATATAAAACCAAACAAGTTAAGGCAAGAACGTACAGGGGAAAAAAGAGGATCACTTAGCGCGATGTCGCCCGTAATTGTGTTAAGAAAAAGATGGTGTGCGACCGCGGCTGATCGTGCATTATGCAATATTCTCTGTAATTCCGGTTTACTCACTTAACCCGTGTTTGCAGGACGCGGAGCGAGATGATCGTGTTAGGCGGCATGATGTATTGTTCTGGTGGTATTATCATTGTTGTTGTTAATGTTCTTGGTAGTGGTTGTAGTTGTGTTAATGGTAGTAGTAGTTCTTGCAGATATATTAGTATAATTAGTAATGATAATGGTAAT
>NC_061824.1:30405397-30407897 GCF_019202785.1 Penaeus chinensis
GTTGAGTTCCTGTTTCGCTTCGGGCCATCGTCGTCATGTCTTTTCTGGTACGTTCCTCTCCATTTTCCCGGATTTTCTTGTTAAGTTTGCTTCCTTTCATCTTTAGTTTGAGTCTCCTTGCTTATTTTATGTCCAACTTTCTTATTTTTCGTTTCATTTTGTCTTGCTTTTCTGTGAGAGAACTTTGCGTTACTCCCTCTACTTTGTGGTTTTACTATTGTTTTTTTTTTCTGGTTTTCATTGTCCTTTTTCTTTTTTTCTCCTCCTCCTTCTCATTCTCTTCCCTCCCTTCCTCCTCCTCCTCCTCCTCCTTCTCATTCTCTTCCTTACCTTCCTTCTCCTTCTCATTTTCATTCTCCTCCTTCCCTTCCTCCTCCTCCTCCTCCTCCTCCTCCTCCTCCTCCTCCTCTTCCTCCTCTTCCTCTTCCTCTACCTCTCCCCCCTCTTCCTCTTATTTTTCGTCCTACCCCTCCCTCTTGTATTGCAGTGTTATTATTGTTTCGTTTTTGTTATTTTTATTGTTTTTTTATTAATATTGTTGTTCATCGTCAACATCATGTTATTATTATTATTATTATTATTATTATTATTACTAGAATGATAATAAAAATAATAATAATAATAATAATAATAATAATAATAATAATAATATTACTTTGTATTATCATCATTATCATTATTATTATGCTTAATTTTTGTTGGTGGCTTTTACTAGGACTTAACCAAAGCTATAAGGTTTTTTATTGTTTAATGTCTGATGGCCATTTGTAGCAAGCAAAGCATTTTTTGTACCTATTGCGTGTTTACACTACATGGGAGCTCGTCAAGATGTTTTTGAAACTCAATCTTCATAGTTTCAAGAACTCTTACTACGACTGAAATCACTCGATATCGATCTCAAGGTCCTTGAACTTGCTGAGCTTTTGAACGTCCTTGAGAGAGAGATTGGCATCGTTGGGTACTGCTACGTCGATGAGTAGACAGTAGACGTTTCTTGTTGGGAGAGATGATGCCCGGTCGGTTTGCTGTAGTCGTCCGATCAGTCCAAAGTGGCATCTTGTATATAATGACGGTGACCTCCGTTTCTACGGCTTTGTCTGGCTAATGTTTGATCCAGTGCTCGGTCGCTTGAATAACATTTATTTTGAGCTCTGACACTGTAGATATCGTGCGGGGTTATATCTATTGGAGTACTCGATGCATGCCAAAACGGTGCATCTTGAAATGATGTGTGCAACATGTTGTTCATGTCGCTGACACATTCGGCATTTGCTGTCGATGTCCTTCATCAGCATGCATCGTTGGTGGTATTGGGTGTTCAGGGCCAAATCTTGCGCTGCCACAACCAGACTCGCGGTTTCTGGTTTGGGTTTAGCACTTCGTAGCCATTCATAGGTTTTCTCTCGATCCCCATAGTTTTTTGTGGAGGTTATTGAAGAGCTGGCCGTGGAGAGGCTTGGGCAAGATATTGCTGGTCCGTTCCTCGTTGATCGAAGCCTTCAGTTGCGCCTTAAAATGTTTCGGATTGGTGGCACTTGCTGCGCTGTATTTCTTTTTAACTTCTTCGCCGATATTCAATAAAGAGTACTTGACTTTGGCTTTCTCATGGTCTCATATTCTGCCTATTATTATTATCATTCTTTTTATTATTATTATTATAATTTTTGTTATAATTCTTTTAACTTGTTATGATTTTCGATATATCCATAATTATCACAATTTTCGTTGTTGTTGCTGTTTTTATTATTATTGTTATAGTTATTATTAGCAAGTGTTATTACCATTTTTATTGTTATCATGATCAACTTTGACATTATTATTACTGTTAGTATTTTATTTTATTATAACCAATATTGTTATTATTATTATTGATGGTTGCTAATTTTTTTATTATTATTGTTAAAGCTGTTATTATTATTATTTTTGTGGCTGTTTTTATTAATTGTTATTGTCATTATTATTATTATTGTTTTATTATTACTATTATTATTATATTAATGTCGTCACTTGATATTACCATCGTCGTCATCCTTTCACTCTCGTTTACGTTTTCATTATTACTCTTAGTTTTGGTAACGATTGCTTTTAGAATCTGAATGATATACTATAAGACTATAATATGTATATATACATTGGCAGTTATCTTATATGATTTTATAATGACAGTTTTATAGTGACTTTTTATTTACTGCCATTACGTTGACTATAGTGACACTCATGAAAGTGAATTGATAGGTACATTGTTTCTGAATATTGAACGTCACAAAAGAACTTGCAGAAATAAACTTGTATTGGTGGTGATAGATTTAATTGAACTGGAAGTTTGTTTGTCCGACGTGGCTGTATGATAATTTTTATTTCAGAAATTTGCATGTTGATTGTTCCGTTGATCTGGAAAGTTTTATTTTCATTTTTATTTTCCGAATTGTTGGTTGCGATGAAATGCCTGTATCCATTTGTCGAACTGTTTATTTATTTTTGTGTATGCGCACACAATGCA
>NC_061824.1:30412897-30425397 GCF_019202785.1 Penaeus chinensis
TTTTGACTGTCTACCATTACATCGACGCGCGAGATTAGGCCAATTCCGAGTGCATGAATGAGTAGGAGTGACGGCACAAAGGGGGGTGGGGGGGGATTGGTTGCCATTTCATCGAAAAAATAAACGGAAAAATAAGAATAGAAGGAAATAAATAGATTAATAAAATGAATGAAAATAGTTAATATATAAATGAATAAAGATTAATAAAATGTTTGGTAAATAAATAATATGTTTAAGATAAATAATCAAATAGTATAAGTTAAATAGATTGAAAAGATCAAAGCGGACGGTGAGATAGCTTGAACTTGATACCGGAAAATAGAAAGTTTGGGATCTTGTGATGTGTGTGTGTGTGTGTATGTGTCTGTGTGTGTGTGTATAGTGTGGGTTGTGTGTGTTTCTATACTGTGTGTGTTTTTAAGTTCGTTTGTGACTCTGTATGTGTGTGTGCGTGCGTGCGTGCGTGCGTGCATTTCAAGATATATTTGCCGGATAAGAAATACTTCCATTGATTTTTTTTTCCTCTGTTTATTGTTTTCCTAGTTTAAGTTTACTTGCCAATGAGGATCCGACCCGCGGCGAAGAACTCACTATTTTCCACGGCGAGAGAACCACATCACTCTACCAAATAAGGCAGACAACATTTGATTTGTCGCTATGTGTGTCTTTCGTAGCGAGTTTGTTACACCCCCCCCCCCCCCAAAAAAAAAAAAAAAAAAAAAAAAAAAACTCCCCTCGTGCACATCAAGGGGCAGAAAGAAACATCAAAGACCGTATGGGCATAACGGCATCAGGAATCACAGTCACCCAGGTCTGACTAGGGTAGGCGGGGCGCGGTGGGGGGGGGGGGGGTATCTTGGCGGACGCACGCGAATTACATTGTTACGGCTTCGCGCTGTGCCATTAATCTTCCCTGCGTTGTGATAGCCTTCTCCACCTGTCTTTTGTCCTTTCCTCCTATTGCCGTTCTTCCTCTTGTTCATCTTCCTCCTCATCTTCCCTTTTCTTCCCTTCGTCTCCTCCTTCATCTTGTCCTCTTACTCCTCCTCCTCCTTTTCCTCTTTCTACTCTTACTCCTTCTCTTCTTCCCTTTTCCTAATCCTTCCTCGTACTCCTCCTCCTCCTCCTCCTCCTCCTCCTCCTCCTCCTCCTCCTCCTCCATCTCCTCCTCCTCCGCCTACCCCATGTTCTACTTCCTCTTTCTACTTCTTCCTCTTTTTCTTCTTCTTCTTCTTCTTCTTCTTCTTCTTTCTGTTCCAGCGTTCTTTATTCTCATTTCTCTCTCTACCCTTCACCTCCATCTCTATTTTCATAATTATCATCTTCGTCTCCCATATTTTTCATCCTGATTTGTTTCCCCCTTCTTATCTTTTCTCTCTCTCTCTCTGTGTGTGTGTGTGTGTGTGTGTGTGTGTGTGTGTGTGTGTGTGTGTTTTCTCCCTTTGCTCAAGCCCTCGTCTCCCATCACCCTTTCATCCTGGATTATCGTTCCTTATCATCCCCGTCCAACCTCCCTCACCCTTGGTCTTTCAGGCCCTTTCGTAATCCATTCTCTGCGATGCTAGAGGTTATCTCCTCCGTCATGCTGCTCTCCTTATCTGAGATGTTTCTCCTTTTTTTCATTTTAGTTTTGTATCTTTTATTTTTTTCCTGACATCATTGCAGATTTTTAATTACTTGATTTTTTTATTTTTTTTTATATTTTTTTTTTTATCTGATGCCATTTCAGGTTTTTCTTATCTCTCAGTTTTGCTTATTTCCGTATCTTCTCGCAGCTACTTTCCCCCCTCTACTATTTCCTCTTCGTATTGCTCTTTTATTTTCATTCTTCCCCGTATTACTTTCTCCCTTACCGGCGTTTACCTTCTCATATCTGTCGTTATTGAATGCTTGTATTTCTACCAGTCCTCACTTTTTTGTTATTTCCCCCTTATTGTGGATCATCTTCTGTTTCCTTGCTGCCATAACTCTTTTCTCTCCGCCCCATCGTAGTTTCTACCTTCCCCTTCTCCCGTTCGATTTCCTACTACCTTTTATTCTTTGTTTATTTCTTTTCTTGCCATTCCTTCTCGATACTTTCGCTTCGCTTTCTTCTTGTGTTCATTGGTCCATTTTGCATTATCCAATATCCTCATTCGCCCTTACGCTCACCGCCCTTTGTCTTGTCACGTTTTCGGCCTCCCTCATTATACCGTAGGTCTCCCTTATGCGTCGAGCATTTAGATGAAATTGATAATGATTGCCAGAGTGAAGCTGAATGTTCGAATAGTATCGTTGTATTCCAAATAATCATCATCACCAGCTTATCAGTTATCAAGTAATTATCGTTAGCAACTTGATAGTAATCGAATAATTACCACCACCAACCTGTCAGTATATCATTAATCGTCACCCACATGTCAACTCCTTTTTCGGCTCAATAGATGATAAAGTATAATACTTCCTTTTTCTTTGTCAAGTTGGCGAGGTCCATTAAATTTGCATGCTTGTCTTTTACCTTTTCTTTTGTTTTTACCCCCTAGTCCTTTGACCTCCGACCTTTCCCTTACCACAGGATCGTAATCCTTTTTCTTTCCACCCTTTTCATTTACCACGCCGCCTGTGTCTCATCGCTTTTCGCCCTTTCCTTTTTATCATTTCGTTTTCCTGCGTCAGTCTTTCGCCAAAGTCTGTTGTGTTTTCAGACTGGTTTCTCTCTTCATCCTCCTCACTTGTTGACGTTGTAATCTTACATCGTTTTCTATTCATACTAGTCTGGGTTTTTTTCTCGACCTCCGACCTTTTTTATTAATTCTTTTGTGATATTTGTTTCAGTCCTAGTAGGTTTTCTATTAATTCTCTCCTGTTATTTTTAAATCTTAGTCCGTTTTCTGTCCAGTCTCGTCTGCTATTCCTTCCTTATTGCTTTCTTCGCCTCATTCCACGCCCCCGCTTCCCCTGGACTCTCCCTTCGCCGTTATGCAATTTCCTCTCGTTTTCCACGTCTATGCTCGTCCCCTTTTCCTCCTTTCGCTTATCCTTCCTTTCGTCTTTGCTCTTCCTCTTTCTCCTGGGGCCACTTAGATAAGTTCTCTCCGCTCCCCTTTCATCCCTTTCCTCATTGTCCATCAACATCCTCTTTCCCTTCCTCCTCCTCTTCCTCCTCCTCCTCCTCCTCCTCCTCCTCCTCCTCCTTCCCCCTCTCCCCTCCTCCTCTTCCTCCTCCTCCTCCTCCTCCTCCTCCTCCTCCTCCTTCCCCCTCTCCCCCTCCTCCTTCCCCCTCTCCCCCTCCTCCTTCCCCCTCTCCCCCTCCTCCTTCCCCCTCTCCCCCTCCTCCTCTTCCTCCTCCTTCCCCCTCTCCTCCTCCTCCTCCTCCTCCTCCTCCTCCTCCTCCTCCTCCTCCTCCTCTTCCTCCTTCCCCCTCTCCTCCTCCTCCTTTTCCTCTTTCTACTCTTACTCCTTCTCTTCTTCCCTTTTCCTAATCCTTCCTCGTACTCCTCCTCCTCCTCCTCCTCCTCCTCCTCCTCCTCCTCCTCCTCCTCCTCCTCCTCCTCCTCCTCCTCCTCCATCTCCTCCTCCTCCATCTCCTCCTCCTCCGCCTACCCCATGTTCTACTTCCTCTTTCTACTTCTTCCTCTTTCCCTTCTTATCTTTTCTCTCTCTCTCTGTGTGTGTGTGTGTGTGTGTGTGTGTGTGTGTGTGTGTGTGTGTGTGTGTGTGTTTTCTCCCTTTGCTCAAGCCCTCGTCTCCCATCACCCTTTCATCCTGGATTATCGTTCCTTATCATCCCCGTCCAACCTCCCTCACCCTTGGTCTTTCAGGCCCTTTCGTAATCCATTCTCTGCGATGCTAGAGGTTATCTCCTCCGTCATGCTGCTCTCCTTATCTGAGATGTTTCTCCTTTTTTTCATTTTAGTTTTGTATCTTTTATTTTTTTCCTGACATCATTGCAGATTTTTAATTACTTGATTTTTTTTTTTTTTTTTTTTTTTTTTTTTTTTTTTTTTTATCTGATGCCATTTCAGGTTTTTCTTATCTCTCAGTTCTGCTTATTTTCGTATCTTCTCGCAGTTACTTTCCCCCTCTACTATTTCCTCTTCGTATTGCTCTTTTATTTTCATTCTTCCCCGTATTACTTTCTCCCTTACCGGCGTTTACCTTCTCATTTCTGTCGTTATTGAATACTTGTATTTCTACCAGTCCTCACTTTTTTGTTATTTCCCTCTTATTGTGGATCATCTTCTGTTTCCTTGCTGCCATAACTCTTTTCTCTCCGCCCCATCGTAGTTTCTACCTTCCCCTTTCCCGTTCGATTTCCTACTACCTTTTATTCTTTGTTTATTTCTTTTCTTGCCATTCCTTCTCGATACTTTCGCTTCGCTTTCTTCTTGTGTTCATTGGTCCATTTTGCATTATCCAATATCCTCATTCGCCCTTACGCTCACCGCCCTTTGTCTTGTCACGTTTTCGGCCTCCCTCATTATACCGTAGGTCTCCCTTATGCGTCGAGCATTTAGATGAAATTGATAATGATTGCCAGAGTGAAGCTGAATGTTCGAATAGTATCGTTGTATTCCAAATAATCATCATCACCAGCTTATCAGTTATCAAGTAATTATCGTTAGCAACTTGATAGTAATCGAATAATTACCACCACCAACCTGTCAGTCTATCATAAATCGTCACCCACATGTCAACTCCTTCTTCGGCTCAATAGATGATAAAGTATAATACTTCCTTTTTCTTTGTCAAGTTGGCGAGGTCCATTAAATTTGCATGCTTGTCTTTTACCTTTTCTTTTGTTTTTACCCCCTAGTCCTTTGACCTCCGACCTTTCCCTTACCACAGGATCGTAATCCTTTTTCTTTCCACCCTTTTCATTTACCACGCCGCCTGTGTCTCATCGCTTTTCGCCCTTTCCTTTTTATCATTTCGTTTTCCTGCGTCAGTCTTTCGCCAAAGTCTGTTGTGTTTTCAGACTGGTTTCTCTCTTCATCCTCCTCACTTGTTGACGTTGTAATCTTACATCGTTTTCTATTCATACTAGTCTGGGTTTTTTTCTCGACCTCCGACCTTTTTTATTAATTCCTTTGTGATATTTTTTCAGTCCTAGTAGATTTTCTATTAATTCTCTCCTGTTATTTTTCAATCTTAGTCCGTTTTCTGTCCAGTCTCGTCTGCTATTCCTTCCTTATTGCTTTCTTCGCCTCATTCCACGCCCCCGCTTCCCCTGGACTCTCCCTTCGCCGTTATGCAATTTCCTCTCGTTTTCCACGTCTATGCTCGTCCCCTTTTCCTCCTTTCGCTTATCCTTCCTTTCGTCTTTGCTCTTCCTCTTTCTCCTGGGGCCACTTAGATAAGTTCTCTCCGCTCCCCTTTCATCCCTTTCCTCATTGTCCACCAACATCCTCTTTCCCTTCCTCCTCCTCTTCCTCCTCCTCCTCCTCCTCCTCCTCCTCCTCCTCCTCCTCCTCCTCCTTCCCCCTCTCCCCTCCTCCTCTTCCTCCTCCTCCTCCTCCTCCTCCTCCTCCTCCTCCTCCTCCTTCCCCCTCTCCCCCTCCTCCTTCCCCCTCTCCCCCTCCTCCTTCCCCCTCTCCCCCTCCTCCTTCCCCTCTCCCCTCCTCCTTCCCCCTCTCCCCCTCCTCCTCTTCCTCCTCCTTCCCCCTCTCCTCCTCCTCCTCCTCCTCCTCCTCCTCCTCTTCCTCCTCCTCCTCTTCCTCCTCTTCCTCATATTCCTCATATTCCTCATCCATCGCCTCCCGTATCTTCCCTCCTTCCTCTTGGCGCTTCACCCTTGATCCCATCCTACCTGTAAGGTCCAGCCGCGTGTGTTGGTAAATATAACCGGCTCAGAGAGGACACGAAGTGCTCACTAAATCCGTTTTATTATGTTATTGCATTCCCTCTCGGGGTGGCTTGCATAGAAGCCTCCGGGGATGGTCAAACGAGATTGGTCCTTATGGAAGGGTGTCCGTAGAAGCTATAATTGCAGACCGGCCGCCGCGGCAACACAAACATGTCCTGATGTATCCCATTTAAGGAGGTTGTTGTGGCTTCGAAATCTTATTTCTTGTCGAAATATTGCTCTTCGGATAAGTGTGTTTAGTGGTTGCTTGATCTGTGATTGGCGTTTTTTCTCTCTCTCTTCCCTTTGTCTCTCAAATGGCCATTGCAGCAGGTTTTATTAATGACATAAAATCTCTCTCTCTCTCTCTCTCTCTCTCTCTCTCTCTCTCTCTCTCTCTCTCTCTCTCTCTCTCTCTCTCTCTCTCTCTCTCTCTCTCTCTCTCCCTCTCTCCCTCTCTCCCTCTCTCCCTCCCTCCCCCCCTCTCTCTCTCTCTCTCTCTCTCTCTCTCTCTCTCTCTCTCTCTCTCTCTCTCTCTCTCTCTCTCTCTCTCTCTCCCTCCCTCCCTCCCTCCCTCCCTCCCTCTCTCTCTCTCTCTCTCTCTCTCTCTCTCTCTCTCTCTCTCTCTCCCTCTCTTTCTCTCTCTCTCTCTCTCTCTCTCTCTCTCTCTCTCTCTCTCTCTCTCTCTCTCTCTCTCTCTCTCTCTCTCTCTAGAATGTTTGGCAAATTCGAGGTTGTGATGCCATAGACCACAAGCGCATTTAGGCCTGTACACGCACACGCACAGACGCACGCACTTAACCCGCCCAGAACCATCACCTCTCCACGCAGTCGGTCCGATGAGATACCAACACATTCATTCCAACACTGTTATCATTGATCAAACAAAAATGGAACTCCCGTTGTGAAATCGCTTTACAAATCCCTGGTTCGAAATTTTCATCTGATCGTAACGAAAGAAAAACGCATCCGGGACCAGCATGTGTCCGTTCTGCGCTCGTGGTTTGTGATAGAAACCTTGATAAAAGCGTATTTTTAAACCTCCAGAGCGCATCGGGTCATCCGTGTCATCTGGTTTTTTTTTTTTTTTCCTAATTTCTTTCCCAATTATGAGATTTTAATACATTTAATTTGTTGATTTTTTTATGCTGCAACAGGCCATAGGATTGTTTTAACTTACTGGTCTCTTCTTTTTTTCAAATACACTGAAACGCCCTCCCCCCCCCCAAAAAAAAAAAAAAAAAAAACTATTATGAGAAAAAAAAAAAGATGAGACGAAGAAAGGCAAAACCAGGAGAAAAAGAAATGAAGAGAGTGAGAGAAATAAAAAATACGGAGAGAAATAAAAGGTATTGAAAGAGAGCACAAGATAGAAGGCGCCATCTGAAAGAAGATCGAAGAGAGTCCAAAGCAGTAAGTTTCACGGGAGAACTCCAGGAATGAATGAGCCAGCTGTACGGGGCCACGGCCAAGGGGTTCAGTCTGGGCCGCCTAGCTCATATTGGAAAAAAAAAAAACGAGGAAAAAACAACAGGGGCAATAAAGACGAAAAGGAAAGAGCGAAGGAGAAAAATAGGGTAATGAAAAGATAAGAATGAGTAAATAGAAATTAAAAAAAGTGCGTAAAATAGTACCAACACGGGTTCCACGCAGTAGATAGATAAATTGAAGGCAGGGAAATAACGTTTACGTTTCTTGTTTTTTTTATCCGATAGATGTTTTCAGTTGGCCTAACCCAGTCCCCAGGAATTTTTAATAAAGGAAACGTTTGCCGCCAAATATACGTCCGTCCCATAAATCCTTTAAGAGTATCGGGGGAAGAGTAGGGGTTGAGGGAGAGGAGGGGGAAGATAGGGGGGGAGTAAGGGGAGGGGGAGAAGGAAAATGGAAAGGGAGGGTGTGTAAAGGGAAGGGGAGAAAGAGAATGGAAAGGGAGGGGAAGGAGAAGGTGGGGGGAGTAAGTGGAGGGGAGAGGGAAGGCGGGGGAGTAAGGGGAAGGGGAGGAGGAGAATGGAAAGGGAGGGTGTGTAAAGGGAAGGGGAGAAAGAGAATGGAAAGGGAGGGGAAGGGGAAGGTGGGGGGAGTAAGTGGAGGGGAGAGGGAAGGCGGGGGAGTAAGGGGAAGGGGAGAAGGAGAATGGGAAGGGAGGGGGAGGGTGAAGGTGGGGGAAGGAGGGGGAGGGAAAAGCATGTGGAGGGGGAGTTAAGGGAGGTGAAAGTGGGGGATTAAGTTGAGGATGAGGGAGGGAAGTTGGGTTGGAATGAAGATGGGATGTAAAGGGAGGGAATTGGGGAGGAGGCTGACGAAGGATAAGGGAGGATGAGGAGTTAGCATTGTGAAGATGAGGATGGATGAGTCGGCGGGGGGAGGTAGGGGGGAGATAAGGGTTGGAGGTCGTTGGACTTCGGAAACACACTCGGGAGCGTTCTGAAGCGACAGGGAATTCAGTGAAATATAAGTTACACTTACGAATATTTACATATACTCAGTGGAACTTCGAGTGTTCATTTGTTTTTCCCTCTCCCCCTCCCTCTCTCTCTCCCTCTCCCACCCTCCCTCTCTCTCTCTCTCTCTCTCTCTCTCTCTCTCTCTCTCTCTCTCTCTCTCTCTCTCTCTCTCTCTCTCTCTCTCTCTCTCTCTCTCTCTCTCTCTCTCTCTCTCTCTCTCTCTCTCTCTCTCTCTCTCTCTCTCTCTCTCTCTCTCTCTCTCTCTCTCTCTCTCTCTCTCTCTCTCTCTCTCTCTCTCTCTCTCTCTCTCTCTCTCTCTCTCTCTCTCTCTCTCTCTCTCTCTCTCTCTCTCTCTCTCTCTCTCTCTCTCTCTCTCTCTCTCTCTCTCTCTCTCTCTCTCTCTCTCTCTCTCCCCCTTCATCCATTCATTCCGTCCCCTCTCCCTCCCTCCCTCCCTCCCTCCCTCCCTTCCTCTCCTTCCTCTCCTTCCCTCTCCCTCACCCTCACCCTCTCTCTCTCTTCTCTCGCTCTTTTCTTCTCTCCTCTCTTCTCCTTTCCTTCCTCTCCTCTCCTCCCCCTCTTCTCTCTCCTCTCCTCCCTCCCCCCCCCCTCTCTCTCTCTGTTATTTATGTCCATTTTTTCCATGTGTCCATGGTGGCCTATCGAACCATGGATACAGACTATCCATTTTTGTAAAGGATTTCTAGTCCGAGCAGTTCTCAATATTCGTGTTCCATTTATCTATTTATTTACCCAAGTCATTTTCCATTTTTGGTGTTCTATTTATTTGTTTGTTGCGTTACGTTTATTTCTGTTTATTTAGTTTTGTGCACCGTTGCCATGTGAAAGGCTAGCCAAATGTCGTTTTACCGTCCTCTCGACACTCCGTCATACGTTGTTAGTGTGATGAAAACGCCCTGAAATTCGTGTTTGGTCTCAATTAGTTGATGTTCTCTTCCCTCTCCACGCCCGCTTTCTTTTACGTTTTTTCATGTGTTTTATTTTTTGTATGTTTTTTGGTTTTGTCTGATTCTTTAATATTATTTTTCTTCGCTTCTTTGTGTATGTACACCCCACACACAGACACATGCAGTTTCTCTCTCTCTCTCTCTCTCTCTCTCTCTCTCTCTCTCTCTCTCTCTCTCTCTCTCTCTCTCTCTCTCTCTCTCTCTCTCTCTCTCTTTTTTTTTTCTCTCTCTCTCTTTCATATGTACACACACACACACACACACACACACACACACACACACACACACACACACACACACACACACACACACACACACACACACACATTATCACATGGAAAAAGAATTTACATTTTGTGCATAATCTGAACCAGAAATTCCCATGCTCGGGATTCATGGTGAGGGAAAATTTGGCGAGGCTCCAGCAATACAACAGGTGCAGAGGCTGATGAGAAAGTTCTTGCTTCAGCGTTCGAACCTAGGTCCATGGTGTCAAAGGTCGCGACGTCAAAGGCCGCGTCAGCAAAGGTCACAGTGTCAAATAAACCTACATCAAAATAGTGAAGCCGAATACCACGACGTCGAAAGGCAAGGCGTCAAAGGTCGCGACGTCGAAGTCTACGACGTCAGAGGTCGCGCCGTCGAAGGCCGGGACGTTAAGGGCCGCGAAGTCGAAAATCGCTGCATAAAATGCCACGACGTCAAAGGACACGGCTTCGAAGGTCACGCCGTTAAAAGCCGCAACGCCATGAAATATATCTTTAACCACGATGTCAAAAGTCACGTCATCTAGGGCCGCGACGTCAAAAGGGCCGAGAGGGTAATATTGTTAGGCGTGCAATTGGCATGCTACTGAGACCGATAGGGGACTGGGAGAGGGCCGGGCGGGGGGAGGGATAAGGATGAAGTGGGTTTGATGCCAGAGTCAAAGGAAGATAGATTGAAGAAAAGAGAGAGGGAGGGCGAGAGAAGGAAAACAGAGAGGAATAGGAGGGAGAAGAAAGCCAGAGACAGATGTCGAGGAAGGAGGAAGAGGAAGAGGGAGGTGATGGAGAGAATGGGAGAGACAGTTGCTGAAACACATATGGAAACAAAGCAGAGACAGTAACGGGTTTTCCATTCTTTATATCTCTTGTAGGGTTTTCATAACAAGTAAATGCTGTAAGCAGCCTGTCGTCTCGTCACTGAACTTTGTATGTGTTTGCATATGTGTGTGTGCATATATATATATATATATATATATATATATATATATATATATATATATATATGTATATATATATACACGTATATGTGTGTGTGTGTGTGTGTGCGCGCGCGTGTGTGTTTGCATGCTTGTGTGCTTGCGTGCTTTTGTGCCTACATGCATGGAAGTGTATTATATATATGTGTGTGTATTGCTGTATAATAATTATCAACTTTATGAACTATTTTTTGCCATTGTTTGTGTTTTATCTGATTATGTCAAATTTACATTCTGTCAAGTATTGAAGATGGAAATTCTTTCTTCGAAACGTTTACAATAAAGATGTTCACCGCAGCCCTGGATCATCAGTGGAAAATCAACCACAGAAATTATATATATAATTATATACCTATACATATATAGAAATAATATAAATATGACTTGTAGGTATAGACATATTAGAAAGAAACGTAAAGAATTCTAAGTATTCAAATAATATATAAATGAACAACACAAATGGTGAAGAAATTAGGATTGCAGTAATCGAACCTGAAAAATGTAATAATTTTGTTACCGAACGATGGTTATCTTTTATTCATAGCTTAGGAGATAACGTCCTTATCAAGCCAGTGTTTGGTAGAATAGAACAATAAAATACAATTATCATTGGAAATAACACCTTAATCAAGAACAATTATTTAAAAGAATAACTTAATAAGAACAACATACCATAAACGGAAAAGGCACTGTTTCTGCGTTCTCTTTGTGGCAAATGTTACGAACGCTATAGAAAGGAAGCCTGGCTGCGGCGATGGGCGCTGAGGAGGTCGGCGGGGGTTAGTCGCTCATGAAATGGAGTGAAAGATGGAGCAGGGGGCAGGGAGGGAGGGGAAGACTAGGAGGGAGGGAGGGAATCAGAAATGGAGAAAGGAGGGAAAGGAAGGCAGGAAAAGAGGGAGGGGATAAGAGGTGGAGGCGGAGGGAGGGAGTAAGAGGTGGAGGAGTGAGAGGGAGGGAGGGAGGGAGGGAGGGAGGGAGAGGAAGGAAGAGGAAGGAAGAGGGAGTGAAGGACTGAGGGGAAGAGGGAGAGGGTGTGAATGATTGACGGTGAAACGGAAGATGGGAAAGAGAGTTTTTTTTCCATGAACAATCTGGTCTTTTTGGGAAAAATATGAAGAGAATTTCATGTGTCTGTGATTTCTAAGATTGAAGAGTGAGAGAGAGAGAGAAAGAGAGAGTAAAAATGAAAGTGAGAGTGAGAGTGAGAGAGAGAGAGATGGAAGCAAGTGGAGTTGGGAGAGAGGCAGAAGAAGAGAGAACTGAAGATTATATTTTCCCATCCATTACTTCATGTGTCATTGTCATTTTTAAATCACTTTGTGTCAGCCTCTCTCCTAGGCAATTCCTTCACAGATTTCATACACCAGACATTGAATATCTCGGGATTGGCGTGTTATTCCTCCCCGCCGAGAAGAAAAAGAGAAACGAAGAGAAAATAACAACCTCAGAATTCTTGGCAATATGGAAAAACGATTTTTAGCTCTCGGATTTAATTCACTGCCGCACCAGGTGGAAGAGGGAAGAAAGAAAGAAAGTAAAAAAAAAAAGTGACGCCTTTTTTGAAATATTAAATTACCTGTGTTGTATTCATTCCAGCCTTGCCTCCTTTTGGAATTAAAAGTGTCTAATTGAAGTAAAAAATGCCAGATAGAAAAAAAAAAAATGAATTTGGCTGAATTAAATATTGCAGATTGGAAGTGTGTTTTATTTTCTGTTTATAAATGATGCCTTGATGAATTGGAACCGGGCTCTGTTTTTGAGTGTTTTCTTTTCTTCTTTTGTTTCTTTTTTCTGTTTGAGGAATTAAAGCTGCACTAAGAGAATGCGTGTAAAGAATTCGAGCTGTGTTTAAAGATAGAATAGAAATGTTTTGATTAAGTGTGTGTATGTAAATATATAGCACAGACACGTGTGTGTTGAGTGTTCTGTGTGTGTGTGTGTGTGTGTGTGTGTGTGTGTGTGTGTGTGTGTGTGTGTGTGTGTGTGTGCATATGTATATATATATATATATATAT
>NC_061824.1:30435397-30437897 GCF_019202785.1 Penaeus chinensis
TCATTAATTTTCGTTCATTTAAGTCGTGCGATGTGTTCTAGGAAATCGGCGATGCACTGTGAGCTTTTACCTTTGATAGTGACGTCATTGTCCAACCCTATGATACTCGAATGTCACCACGCATCGGCCTGACTCTGACCCGGAATTAAGAGCAAGAGTTCTGGCCAGCGTTTTTTTCATCAAGGCATAGAAGGCGTATATGACACAGAAACTTCTCATTTAGCTTTGGTCTATGTATGTTGGTTTTATGTTTCCTTTATTTTATTGGTTTGCCTTTTACTTCGCTCTTACCCTTAAATTTCATCTTCTGTTTGTGAATATCCATTGGGTGTCCTTTAATTCAGGGTAGGCTTGTGATCATTTTGTGAAGGATATGCGCTTCCCTCAAAAAGGAAGGTAAAAGAAACAAAGACTGGCACTAAGGCCTGAAGGAAGGAGATACCTTAAAGGAGAAAGAAAGGAGGAGGAGGAGGAGACGAGGGGAAAAACAAAACAAAAAAGGATGCAGCCATAAACCGAGATATGACAATGGAAAAAAATTGTAGAAAGGGAGAGAAAAAGAGAGGAAAAGGGAGACTGAGAAAGAGGGAGAGGGAAATGGAAAGAGAGGTGATGGATAGAGAGGATAAGAAAGGAAGTGGGTGATGAAGAGGGAGGGAGAGGATATGAAAAGGTTTGGGGTCATGAGGGAAGGAAAAAGAAAAAAGAAATATAATAAAAGGAAGAAAAGAAAGAGAGGAAAAAAAGTTAAGACAAGAAAGAGAGAAAGAGAGAGAAGAGCGAGGGAGGGGAGACAGAGAGAAGAAACAGCAAGATGACATCACAGGGCTACCTTGTCCCTGCATCGTCACTCACTCGCGGTCCACCTCATGGCACCAGGATCGCCGGTGCCCTTCGGAATATTGGCCCCCATCTCCCACCCTTGCCCTTTGACCTTTTACAGCGCTCCTGACCTTACGTCTGTTACTATCCGTTGTTGAACCTTTTGTACACATTATACCTGGTACCACTGAGTAAATTGGAAGATGTATTCCTGTATGATCTCAGTTACACGAACCTTACACATGTAAACAAGCAACTCGTTTTTCAGAGAAGGAGAAAGGAGGAAATGAAGAGAGGGAGAGGGAGAAGGAAAGGAAGAGAGGGAGAGGGAGAAGGAAAGGAAGAGAGGGAGAGGGTGAAGAAAAGGAAGAGAGGGAGAAGAAGGAAAGGAAGAGAGGGAGAGGGAAAAGGAAAGGAAGAGAGGGAGAGGGAGAAGGAAAGGAAGGGAGGGAGAGAGAGAAGGAAAGGAAGAGAGGGAGAGAAAACGAAGAGAGGGAGAGGGAGAGGGAGAAGGAAAAGGAAAATAAGAGAGGGAGAGGGAAAAGAAAAGGAAGAGAGGGAGAGGGAAGGGGAAAGGGAAAGGGAAAGGGAAAGGGAAAGAGAAAGAGAAAGAGAAAGAGAAAGGGAAAGGGAAAGGGAAAGGGAAAGGGAAAGGGAAAGGGAAAGGGAAAGGGAGAGAGAGAGAGAGAGAGAGAGAGAGAGAGAGAGAGAGAGAGAGAGAGAGAGAGAGAGAGAGAGAGAGAGAGAGAGAGAGAGAGAGAGAGAGAGAGAGAGAGAGCGAGAGCGAGAGCGAGAGCGAGAGCGAGAGCGAGAGCGAGAGCGAGAGCGAGAGCGAGAGCGAGAGCGAGAGCGAGAGCGAGAGCGAGAGCGAGAGCGAGAGAGAGAGAGAGAGAGAGAAAGAGGAAAGATCGCCCAGGGTATATAGTGGAGGTCGAGGGTACATATTTTACATCTTTTATGTGCGATAAAGTCGAGGGTGAGTCAGGTAAGGTGACGTTTCCAGGCCGGAAAGTTTCAGGGTGATT
This sequence comes from Penaeus chinensis, assembly GCF_019202785.1. Lineage (NCBI taxonomy): Eukaryota > Metazoa > Arthropoda > Malacostraca > Decapoda > Penaeidae > Penaeus > Penaeus chinensis. The sequence continues at coordinate 30,437,245 of NC_061824.1, forward strand.
GGCAGGATGATACGCATGAGTCACCGCCGATATTTCACGGACGGAAGGAAAGGGAGGAATGGAGTTTGGGAGATAGAGAGAGAGGAATGAAGTGGGGGAAACGGAAAGAGAGAGATGAACAGGAGGAATGGAGTGGGAGAGAATGAGAGGGAGGAATGAAGTAGGGGAGGAGGAAGGGGAGAAAGGAGGTGATTGGTGGAGAAGGAGAGGGAGGAGTAAAAGTGGGGGAGAAGGAGAGAGAGAAATTTAGGGAGAGAGAATGGAAAGAAACGAAGAGAAGTGAAACGAGGGTCGCAAAATAGGAAAAATAATGAAACGAGGAACACGAAAAGGGGTAAAGTAAGAGGGAAACATAGAAAGGGAGTAGGGCGAAATGAAGGGAGGAGGTAGAAAGGGAGGAGCGGGGAAGGAAGAGAGGAGGAAATGAATGAGACGGAGAAGACGAGTGGACGAATAGAGGGAGACGGAGAAGAGACGACGGGAGGAGAGAGACGGAGAGGAAGAAATTAGAATAAGGAGGGAGATGGAAAAGGAGAGATGATGGACTAAATAAAATCGATTGCAGGACGCAAGGATGGGGGTGGGGAATAGCGATAGGTGGGGGAAGAGATAAGCGACTGAGTGCGGGGCATTGGGGGAGAAAGGGAGGGGGG
>NC_061824.1:30463972-30466472 GCF_019202785.1 Penaeus chinensis
AGATAAAAAGGCCCCCCAAAAAAGGAAAGCGAAAAACACAGAAGAAAAACAGTGCGAGATCCCCAGCCATGTTTGAGGCGCGACCCAGATTCGAGGCGAAAATATAACTCGTCGACGCTAACGAGCAACTTGCAGAGACAATGTTCGAAATGATTATCTGCCGAAGAAGATGGAGGGAGGGAGGGAGGGAGGGAGGGAGGAAGGGAGAGGGAGGGAAAGAGAGGGGAGGAGGGAAAGGGAGGGAAAGAGAGGGAGGAAGGGAGGGAGAGGGAGGGAGGGAAGGAGAGAGGTAGGGAAAGAGGGAGGAAGGGAAAGGGAGAGAGAGAGAGAGAGACAGACAGACAGAGAGAGAGATAGACAGAGACAGAGACAGAGAGAAAGCATCCACCTTCCAGCACATTCTCACCCAAACAACAACAAAAACAACAACAACACGTTCTCAAACACTTCCAGATATAAAACCTCACAAAATATCTCTCTCGGGGATTCCTCTTCGTCGCCCATCTTGAAGACAGTTAAAAGGATGCCTTCTGCTACTTATGACTCGCAGCGGCACGTCCCACTTTTCCTTTTTTCTCATGAATACAAGCTTACATACATTCATACATGATACATACATGCATATATGATGCATAGACATATATGAAAGTACATGATACACATGTATATATACACACACATATACATTCATATACATGATACATACATACATATTTATATACATAAATACATATACACACACACATATATATATACACACATATATGCATGATATACATACTTATTTACATATACACATATACAGACAGATGGACTAGACATGAATGCATACACATATATGCATATATATACATATGCGGATGAGGAAGAGGAGGAAGGAGGAGGAAGAGAGAGGGAGAGGAAGGTAAAATAAATAGGCTAGATGGATGGATAGATAGATAGATAGATAGACAGACAGACAGATAGAGAAATGGAGGGAGGGAGGGAGGGAGAGAGGGTAGCAGAGAGAGAGAGAGAGAGAGAGAAAGAGAAAGAGAGAGAGAGAGAGAGAGAGAGAGAGAGAGAGAGAGAGAGAGAGAGAGAGAGAGAGAGAGAGAGAGAGAGAGAGAGAGAGAGAGAGAGAGAGACAGACAGACAGACAAGCAGACAGAAACAGACACAAACAGACAGAAACAGACACACAAACAAACAGAAACAGACACACAAACAGACAGAAACAGACACACAAACAGACAGAAACAGACAGACAAACAGACATCAGCGAGAGTAAGAGAGAGAATTCACACGCGGAATCCCAGTCTCCCTCGCAAGTCAGCCGCGGCGCTCGAGGCCTCGGTGGAAACGCCAAGTCAGCTGGAATCAGCAAGTCATGAGGGTCTTCCCGCGTGCATATCCATTCTTTAGTCTAAATGCTGACGGAAATAAAAGTTGTAAAATCAAGAATGTGTAATGCATTTATCATTATAATAATAATAATTATTATTATCATTATTATTTTATATTATTATTTGTTTTGATTTGTTTTTTTTCAACATGCATCAACGGTCGTATGATGATTTTGCTATGATTGTTTTTGTTTTTTCTTTTTTTGTTTTAAATTCTTAACATTTAAAAATGTTATTTCAATGAATTTCATTTTAAAAATCCTCCTTTCTCTAGATGTAAATAAAAGCACACAGAAACAATTCTTTTATATATATCAGATATAACTACGTAGCGTATCATTCTAAAAAATAAATAAATAAATAAATAAATATATAAATAAATAACAGCCAACCAATGAACAGGGAGACGGAAGGAAAATTGAATCGACAAACAAAAGAAAATTGATGATAAAAGGCGACAGGTAAGATAGGGAGAGAGGTCTGAATAAAGAGATAAAATATAGATAAAGAGAGACTGATAGAGATAAAGAGAGACTGATAGATATGGTTAGAAATAGAGACAGAGAGAGATTGAGACAAATGGATAGACCCAAAGATAGATGCGAATCGGTAGACAGAGAGAGAGAGAAAGAAAGAGAGAGAATGAGACCGCATACAAAAAATAAGAAATAAACAGAACAGTCAGACAAAAAAAAAGAAAAAAAAAATCTTCCAAACACAGGAAAACAGAACAAACACACACACACACACACAAAAGCCGCAAAAAAAAAAAAAAAAAAATGAAACCGAAGCCAAAGTCGCGTCCGCCATTCAAACACGCCATTCCGCCTCCCTAACCCGTTTGATCTCTTCACAGCCAATGCAATATTTCACTGTTTCCGTATATCTTTTTATCCGGAGTCTGCATCCGAATGTCCGATCTAAGAAATCCCGACTGCAAAACGTGTGTCACGGCCGGTTGGCGTCGGAACGTGGCATATTTTCCCAGACTGAGGCACTGTGACTGTCATGGCGGCGTTACGTCACAGCCGATGCCATTTTTTTTTTTTTTTATCACAATTTTTTTTCCCTTTTTTAGTACAGCCGGTGAGAATTTATTTTCGGGATAATTATCT
>NC_061824.1:30473972-30481472 GCF_019202785.1 Penaeus chinensis
GAATGAGGGGGAGGAGATTGAGAACTGGAGGAGAGAATGGGAGGAAGAGGGAATGACGGAGGAGGAAGAGAGAACTGGAATGTATGGGAGATAGTATTGAGAAGAGTGAATGTGGTTGAGGATTGGGGGGTGGAGGGAAGAGATTTGGATGAGTGAGATGGAGAGGATTGAGTTAGAGAATGGAGAGATATGGAATGTAGGATTAAAGGGGTGAGCGGAGGAAATGACAAGTGTGTTGAGGAATAGATGAAATTTGGTGTTAAATTGGTAGAGAATTGATATTGGTTTGAGAATTGGAATTGAAAGGAGGGGGAAATGAATGGGGAGAAAATGTGTGTGAATAGGGGGAAAAATAAAGGTGAGGAGAGAGTAATAGATATGAATATGAGGGAGGAGGAGGAAGAGAGTGAGAGGGAGTAGAGTGTAGAGGAAGGCGGAGTGACTGTGATGAGGAGGGTGAGAGAGAGGGGAGAGGAGGAGGAGGGGAGAGTAGAGGTTGAGAGAGGTCTAGGAGAAGAGTGAGAGAGGGACGGAGAGAGAGAGAGGAGAGGATGGAGAGACTAGAGAAGTAGGGGTTGATGGAGAGGTGAGGAGTGAGAGGGATGAGAAGAGATAGAGATTGGAGAGATAGAGATAGGAGAAGAGAAGAGAGAGCGGACAGAGAGAGGATGAGGAGAGAGAAAGGAAAGAGAGACAGGAGAGAGTGAGAGGATCGAGAGGAGGGAAACAGAGAGAGAGGAGAAAGAAAAGAGAGAGAGAGAGACGAATATGAGGGATGACGAGGGATTGAAGATGAGAGGGAGAGAGACGAGAAGAGATAAGATGGAGATGATGAGAGAGAGAGAGAGAGAGATTAGAAGAGAGAGACGAGATCGGACAAAGTGAATCAGAATGACGAAAGACAGATGAGAGGAAGAAAAAGAAACAAGCAAAAGGGCGAAGAGAGGAATGAAGTCGCATGGGGGTTGTTTCATGGGGGGGCATGGGGGCATAAGATGCGGGGGGGGGGGGGGTGGGGGTAGTGGGGGGGGCATATGGGGGCGGGGCCGGAGGGGGCGGGGGGGAGGGCATGGGGGGCATTGGGGGGTGGGGTGGGGCGTGGGGGGGGCGGGTTGGGCGGGCCTGAGAGGAGCGTTGTGGGGGGAGGCTTTGGGAGGGGCATAATCCACAACACTCCTTGAAAATAAGTAATAATTCTCGTCACGGAGTTCAGTCATTAGGAACCTCACGATGAAAATGGTATTCCTCAATCTCTCGCGACGCCGGCAGTCACACACGCGAGACAGACAGAGAGGGAGAGAGATGATGAGAGAGTGAATGGCGAGAGAGATGAGGAGGAGAGGAGATACCGAGAGATGGGATGAGAGAGGAGGAGATCGATTTGAGGAGGATTGAGAGAGAGGAGGTGTGAGAGATGGTAGCGATAGAGAGATGAATAGATAGACGATCGGATAGTGAGATGAGAGAGAGAGAGAGAGAGAGAGAGAGAGAGAGAGAGAGAGAGAGAGAGTGAGAGATGGAGCGATAGAGAGATGAATAGATATACAGATAGATAGATGAATAAAAGAGAGAAAGAGAGAGCGACCATCGTTACACTCGGGAAGAGAGAAAGTACCAGCAGATGATTCCAAAAATTTTAGTATGACAACTTTACTTTTTCTTAAATCTCGTTATTCATCTCAACGCAAGACAGATAATTCAACAGTTAGCATTACTTTGCATATGAAATTCCGAGGGAAAATCTCTCACGGTTAATATAACATATGCATAAACACGCAAGGCACATTCCCCATTGCGCGACCCTGATGTTTTGATGGAACAGTCCGAGCTAAACCGGGTCTGCCGGGGGGTTTGGGGGCGTCGCGTAGGATGTTGGTTCGTGTTTGGAGTGATGAGAAATGAGGATTGAACAATCTGATGGAGAGGTATGGAGATGAACAATTTCGTTTTTGGGATTTTGGGGAGCGGTCTCGTGGGAGATGTGGCGTGATCGTTGAGATGAACAATGATTCCGCCGCACGCCGTTCGTTATGTCTTCGCAATTCCTACTGCTACTTGACACGATTTTATTTGCATTCTGTGAACTTGATGGTACTATTTTACCTTATGTATGGTCTGTTCACGACAAAAAAAATAAATAAAATAACCATATTCACCGCCCGACCTGTTCGTTATACACGTTTTTCGGGAAAAAAAAAAAAAAATTGCATTCCTTTCTCATACCCTTTTTTTATCCATCATTCTTTTCTCATCTAGTTTTTTTCAAAATAATCTCCAAATTTTTTTTTTTCCTTTTCCTTTCGTCTCTTTATAGGTTACGTTTTCCCTTTTTCCTATTTAGCTATTGAGTTTGAGACACTCGACGGACCGTATCTTTTCATGCTTTTGAAGTTCTCTGCGAAGTGGTTTCTGTGTCTGGGTTGTTCCTACACACAAAAGACGGGGGTTATTGTGAGCCAAGTTTGAGACAGGGAACGAAAAATCTTGGGGAGTAATGAGGAAGACAAAGCGAGAGAATGAGAGAGAGAGAGAAAAAGAGAGGATGGATGAGAGAGGGGAGAGTGTAGGAAGAGAGAGATGATCGAGAGAGAGGGATAGCAAGTAGAGTGGATGGCGAGAGAGTAGAGAGATTAAGATGAGAAACGGGGAAGCGAGGAGAGGAGAGTAAGAGGGCCCGAAGGGAGAGAGAGAAAGAGAGAGGCGACATTGAGAGAGGAGAAGAGGTGGGAAGAGAGGAAGAGAGGGAGGAGAGAGGAGAAGAGGATGGATGAGAAGGATGAGATTGAGTTTCAACGGTGAGAGAGGAATTTTGAGATGCACTGGAGGGATCTGAGAGACGAGAGAGGAGAGAGGATTGCAATGAGAGTTCCGAGAGTGGGAACGCTGAGTGCGAGAGAGGAGGTGGAGGAAGGGAGGGGGAGTGTGAGAGAGTAGGAGAAGTAGATGAATCTGCAAGAAGAGATGAGACGATTTCGAGTTAGAGAGAGTGAGGAACGAGAGAGAGGGGCGAGTGATGAGGAGTAACTATTGAGAGAGAGAGCAGAGTGTTGACGGAGAGGGAGAGTGGAGAGGGAGAGTAGTAGAGAGAGGGCCTTTAGAAGACTGAGTAAGAGGAGAAGAGGATGAGAGAGAGACTGAGGGAGAGGAGCCGATGAGATAGTGAGATCGAGGAGAGAGAGGAGAGGTACGGAGGCCGCGATAGAGGTGATGCTATGGGAGGTGGAGAGAAGGCGCTGAGAGATGAGGAGAGAAGAGGAGGCGGGGAGGAGAGAGGCGAGTGATGAGAGGAGAGAGGGAAGGAGGGCCTTGAGGAGAGTGAGAGAGGTGGGGGAGAGGAGTGTGGAGGGAGGGAGTGAGAGAAGAATTGAGAGGGAGGGGAGGAGGGGAGAGGGGAGACCTACCGAGAGACGAGGGAGACGTAGAGAAGGAGCTGGAGAAGAGAGAGAGAAGGGAGGTACGTTAGAAGAGAGGAGAGAGAGAGAGGAGGAGTCGAGAGCGGGAGGGTCTTGCAGATGGAGAGAGGAGAGAGTAGGAGAATGGTATGAGGTAGAGGATGAGGGGAGCGATGGAGAGAGAGGAGGTGAGACGTAGAGAAGAGAGGGCGAGGGGGTGGGGGATTGAAGACGGGGAGAGAGATGAGAGGTGGAGAGCGAGTTAGTGCGCAGATGAGATAGAGTAGAGCTGAGAAGGGAGAGGAGGATTAGAATGGGAGGAGAGGGGAGGTGAAGAAGTGTGTGAGAGATGAGAGAGAGACGAAGACGAATTGAGGGAGGAGAGAGATGAGAGGCTGAGAGAGGAGAGAGAGGATGAGCGTAGAGAGATGAGTGGGTGGGAGTAGTGAGTGAAGAGATATGAGTGAGGTGAGCATGAGTAGGAGGAGAGAGAGTGGAGGGTGAGTGTACGAAGGAGTGAGGTGAGGTCTGATAGGAGTATAGGAGATAGGATCTCGAGGAGGAGAGAGGACGAGTGAGAGGAGAAGATCGAGGTTTATAGCGAGGACGGGAGGAGAGCTTATGGCGGACGAGATGAGGAAGAGAGATTTGGGTGATGGTGAAGATTGGAGAGAGAGGAGGGACGAGTAGAAGACCTGAGGATATGGAGAGATGAGAGGACGTTGGGGAGGGAATGAGAGAGGAGAGGCAGTGAGATGAGACGAGGAAGAGACGAGCTTGGAGACTGTTAGGAGAGAGATGAATGAGAGGGGAAGCAGAGTGGACGAGTTAGCGGGAGAGATTGAGGGAGCCAGGAGAGAGAGGATGGATAAGAGGGAGAGAGGAGGGGAGTTGTGAGAGAGAGAGGATGAGACTGAGAAGGGGTGAGAGAAGGAGAGTGACGAGAGAGAGAGGGAGTGGATGATGAGAGATGAGGGAGCAGGGGGAGAGGCACGGAGAGGAGAGAGATTGGAGAGAGTTGACGTGGGAGGGAGTGAGATGAGCGCTGAGCGAGGACGTAGATCGTGAGTAGATGATGAGGAGAGAGGATAGGAATTGGAGAGTCGACTTGATGAGGAGAGAGAGGTCGATGGTAGGAGAGTCAGAGAGAATGAGCAGAGAAGAGAAGGAAGTGAGAGCAGAGACGGATGTATTGGAGAGGAGGAGATAGACAGCAGAGAGCGGAGAGATAGGATGAGAGTATTGAGAGATGATGAGATGAGAGAGGACGAGAGGGACCTAGAGACAGATGAGTGAGGAGAGGGGATGTGAGAGGGGGATGAGAGCAGAGTGAGGGTAGAGATAAGGAGGAAGAGACGACGACGAGGAGATGGAGATGAAGAGCTGCATGATTGAGATGGAGTTGGTGAGAGAAGGAGGAGAGAAGACGGGAGAGAGAGTGGAGAGATGATAGAGAGAGGGGGCGTAGACGAGAGAGAGGCGACGGAGAGAGTTGAGAGAGAGTTGGAGACAGAGTGGAGAGATGGAAAGAATGAGCGGATGGAAGAGAGAGTAAGAGGAGAGGGCGGCTATTTAAGGGATGGAGGAGGGGGAGAAGAGGAGGGAGAGAGGGAGAGTAACGACAGCGAGAGATCAGAAGATAGACGAGGAGGAGACAAAAGGAGGGAGGGTACGAGATGAGGGAGAGTATGGAGAGAAGAAGGAGAGAGGGGAAGGACGAGAGGGAGGAATGAGGGGGAGGATGAGTCAGAGAGATTTCAGAGAGTAAGGCGGGAGAGTGGAGGAGGAGAGGGAGAGAGAGAGTAGGAATGAGAGAGTTACGGGGGTGAGATGTAGAGAAGACGCGATTGAGGAGATACTGAGACTGAGAGATAGTAGAAGGGAGGCAGGAGAGAGAAGAGGAGAGGTGAGGGTCGAGAGTAGACAGTATGAGGCCGCCATACATTAAGAGGCGAGGGAGAGAGACTGGACGGGAGAGGGTGTAGGAGGAGAGGGGAGAGGGACGAGTTAAGGGATAAGAGGATTTGAGAGCAGAGAGTAGAGAGGAGATAGGAGGAGCAGCGCTCGAGAGAGGAAGGCGAGACCGTAGAAGAGAGATTATGATTGATGGGATTGATCGAGGGGTGATGATTGAGGAGGAGTGGAGGTCTAGCGAAGAGAGAGGGGAGAGAAGGAGAGAGAGTGAGAAGCTTTAGACGCTGATGATGATGGGGGAGAGAGAGATGAGGTGAGAGGGATATAGAGAGGGGAGAGGGAGAGCTTAGGTAGAACTTGGTTTGCATGAGTAAGAGTGATGAGTAGGAGGAGAGAGGGAGAAGAGTATGAGCGAGAGAGAGGATGATTAGGATGACGAATAGAAGAGAGAGGAGAGGAAAGACGGTAAGAGGGGGATTTGGGACGAGGAAGAGGAGGGAGAGGGCGGGATGAGGTTGGAAGAGAGACGAGAGAGACAGGAGAGGATTGAGAGGACGGGGAGGGGAGAGTTGAGGAGAGAGTGAGAAGAGACGGGAAAATGATAGAGAGGCAGAGGTGTGATGGAGCGTTATGACGGGAGGTACGAGAGAGTATTCCTAGGAGGATGTGAAGAGGGACGAAGGGAGAGGTCGTAGGAGGTAGAGAAGCGAAGAGCGGAGGAAGAGTAAGGAAGAGATTGATGAGAAGATACAGAGAGTGGAGAGGGCTGGGGAGAGATTGAGATGAGGGGAGGATGAGAAGAGAGACGAAGAAGAGAGAGAGATGAGAGAGGAGAGAGTTGCTTGTTATGGAGGATGAGAGGGATGAGAGATGAGAGGGCGCGAGCAGAGAGAGGGAGGGAGGATCGAGGAAGGCGAAAGAGAGAGAGAAGGGGAGGGAGAAAAGAAATGAGGAGATGGAGGGAGGAGAGGAGGGGAGCGTGTGTTGGGGGGAGGAGAGAGGGGAGAGAGAGGAAGAGAAGAGAAAAGAAGAGGGAGTTGGGGGGGGGGAGTGAGCGCGATTAGGGGGGGGGAGATGAGAACGATATATTGGAAGGAGGGAGAATCGACGACGGGAGACGGAGTGAGAGAGAGAGGGAGAAGATTGAGGGAATGAGGAAGAAAGATGGATTGGGGAGAGAGAAGGAGGAGAGGTGAGAGGAGAGAAAGGGACGGGAGGGTGAGAGGGGAAAAGGCGAGGAGGAGAGGAGAAGGATGGAGAGAGTGGACGAGAGTGAGAGGGGTTGGAGTAGAGTTCCGGGAGGACGGGGAGAAATTGGGTGGGGAGGGCGAGAGGAGAAGAGGGATGGGATGGGGGAGTGGGGGGCGTATAGGGGGGGAAGAAAGGGGATGCGGGCGAGGATGAGGGTGAGGGATGGAAGAGAGGAGGGAAGAGGGAGTGAGGGATAGAGAAGACAAAGGAGAGGAGAGCAGTCGACGACGAGGTAGAGGGAGAAGAGGTGAGGTGAAGGGGATAGGGATGGGAAGTGGGAACGGAGAGGGGAGGAGTATGAGGAAGGGAAGAGTGAGGGAAAGAGGAGAGGCTAGGAGTGTGAGATGAGGAGTCAAGGGAGTGAAGTGAGGTGATGGAGGGGAGAGGGCGAAGTTAGATGAGGGAGGGGAGGTGGGGGGGTGAGGCGAGAGATGGTGAGGAGAAACATGGAGGAGGATCAGGACGAGGAGCGGAGGATCTGACGGGAAGCGAGTGGGGGATAAGAAGGCGGGGACGAGTTTGGAGGGGAAGAGTGAGGTGTAATAGAGGGGGGGAGTGTGGGAGGGGAGGGGAGAGATCGGACTGGGGGGGTAGGAGATGATGAGATGGGGAGAGGAGAAGAAAGAGAGGGGAGAGTGGGGTGGCGGAGGGAGTGCGGGAGAGGGGGGGAGAGAGTGGGGGGAGGAGAAAGGTGGACGGGAGGGATGACTATGAGGGAGTGACTGTGTGAGGAAGAGCGAGGAAGGGACGAGAGGGGGGAGAGAGTGAGTGAGGGGGGGGAGGGAGAAGTTGTCGGGGTAGTCGATTGGGATGGGGGGGAGAGGATAGGGAGCGAGGAATGCGGACAAATGACTGAGGGATGACGGGGGGGGAGAGGGGAGGAGAGGGGGGAAGGGGAAGGGGTGGGGGAGGAGGAGATCCGGGGGGCGACAAGGGAGGTTGA
>NC_061824.1:30496472-30503972 GCF_019202785.1 Penaeus chinensis
TTATTCTTTCGTTCTTCTCTTCTCCTTTTCCTCTAACCAATCCCCTCTTTCTTCCCCTTTTGCTCTCCTCAGTCTCCTTCTCTTCTCCCCTCTCTTCTCTTCTTCCCTATCCACTTCCCTCTTCCCTTATTCTCGCCCTTCCCTTTCTCTCTTCCTTTTTCCCTTTCCTTCTCCCCAATCCCATTCTCTCCTTCCTCTTTCCCTTTTGCCTCTCCCCTTCTCTCCTCATTTCCCTCTTTCCATTCCCCTTCTCTTTCCCCATTTCTCTCTCCCCTTCTCTCCTCCCCTTTCCCTCTCCCCATTTATCTTCTTTCTCCCTATTTCCCTCTCCTCTCTCCCCCTCTCCCCATTCCTCTTCTTTCTCCCTATTTCCCTCTCCTCTCTTCCCCTCTCCCATTCCTCTTCTTTCTCTCTATTTCCCTCTCCTCTCCCCCCCTCTCCCCATTCCTCTTCTTTCTCCCTATTTCCCTCTCCTCTCTTCCCCTCTCCCCATTCCTCCCCTTTCTCTCTATTTCCCTTCTCCCCTCGTCCCTCTCCCATTTCTTCTTTCCCTTTTTCCCTCTCCTCCTCCCCCTCTCCCCATTCCTCTTCTTTCTCCCTATTTCCCTCTCCTCTCTTCCCCTCTCCCTTCTTCTTCCCCATCTCTGTCTCCCTTTCACTCCTCCCTTCACTCTTTCACCGGAAACGTGGCTGGATTTACTCGCTCTGATGAACAGATTAATTTTATATCCAAGGAAACCTCAGGGGAGAGGAGGGAGGGAGGGAGAGAGAGAGGAGAGAGAGAGAGAGAGAGGAGAGGAGAGGAGAGGAGAGAGAAGGAGAGAGAGAGAGAGAGAGAGAGGAGAGAGAGAGAGAGATGAGAGAGAGAGAGAAGAGGGAGAGGGGAGAAGGGAGAGAGAAGAGGAGAGAGAGAGAGAAGAGAGATGAGAGGAGAAGAGAGTGAGAGAGAGGAGAGAGAGGGAGAGAGGAGAGAGAGAATGAGGAGAGAGAGGAGAAAAGAGAGAGAGAGTGAGAGAGAGAGAGAAGAGAGAGAGAGAGGAGAGAGAGGAGAGGAGAGGAGAGAGAGAGGGAGGAAGAGAGGAGGAGATGAGAGGGGAGAAAGAGGGGAGAGATGAGAGAGAGATGAGAGAGAGAGAGGGAGAGAGAGAGAGAAGAGAGGAGAGAAGAGAGAGAGGAGAGAGAGAGATGAGAGAGAGAGAGATGAGAGTGAGAGAGAGAGTGAGAGGAGAGAGAGAGAGAGGAGAGAGAGAGAGGAGAGAGAGAGAAAGATTGGGGGAGAGACAAAGAGAAAGAGGAGAGAGAAAGAGAGAGATGAGAGAGAGAGAGAGAGAGAGAGATGAGAGATAGAGAGAGGAGAAGAGAGAGAGAGGAGAGTGAGAGAGAGAGAGAGGTGAGAGTGAAAGAGAGAGGGGGAGACAAAGAGAAGAGAGACGAGAGAAAGTGAGAGAGGGATGAGAGAGAGCGGAGAGAGAGAGAGGCGAGATGGAGAGAGAGAGGAGAGAGAGAGATGACGTGATGAGAGAGTGGAGTAGAGAGAGGAAAGAGTGAGAGAAGGGGAGAGAGAGAGAGACTGACAGACAGACAGACAGAGAGAATAAACGAAGACTTGCAAGCACAGCAAAGGAAAGCTGGAGGATATCTTGTAGAATGTAGGACTTCTACTCCAGGTTATGTTGGGGTATAGACACACCTAAGGAATCATGTTGACACGTAAAAAGACACAGCAGGAAAGGGAAGGTAGAAAAGGGAGGAAGAAGAAGGAAAAGAAAAAGAAGAAATGAAGGAAGGAAGGGAAAAGATAGAAGAAGAAGACGAAGGAAGGAAGGTACTGAAGAAGCAGGAGGAAAAGCAACGACAGAAGCAAGGGAATGAAAAAGAAGAACCGAGTGAAAGGCAAGAAAAAGAGAAAGAAGGAAGGGGAAAGAAAGAGAGAGACGCAAGAAAGAAGGAAGGGGGAAACAAAAAAAGAACGAAAGGAGGCAACGGACAGAACGAAGACTGGGAAGGGAATGGAAAACCCAGAAAAAGAAAAAAGGAAGGAAAAAGACGCACCGGAGGAGGCAGAAAGAGCGCGCCAGAAGACCGCAAGGAGGGAGAACAGAAGCAAGCGGAAGGACAAGCCCCAAAAGGACGCCTGCCCGGACGTGCCTGCCACAAACTCCCGCCGCCGGGTCCCTCACCTCCTCCCTCCTTCCTTCCTCCCCTCTATATCCCCCTCCCGCCTTTCTTCTCTCCCCTCCCTCCCTCCTTCCTTCCCTCCCCCTCTCTCTCCGCCCCCTCCCTTCCCTCTCCCCCTCCTCCCTCCTTTCCTTCCTCCCCCTCTCCTCCATTCCCTCCCCCCCCTCCTCCCTCCTTCCTTCCCTTCCCTCACCTCCTCCACTCCTTCCTTCTCTCCCCCTCCTCCCTCTCCTTTCCTTCCCTCCCCTCTCTCTCCCTCCTCCCTCCTTTTCCTCCCCCTCCTCCCTCCTTCCTTCCCTCCCCTCCTCCCTCCTTCCTTCCCTCTCCCCCTCCTCCCTCCTTCCTTCCCTCCCCCTCCCTCTCTTCCTTTCCTCCTCCTTACCCCTCCTTTCCTTCCTCCCCCTTCTTCCTTCCCTCCCCCTCCTCCTCCTTCCTTCCCTTCCTTCTCTCCCCTCCTCCCTTTCTCCCATCCTTCCCCTTCTTCCCCCTCCCCCTGTCTCCACTTTCCCGTCTCTTCCTCCTCCCTCCTTCCTTTTCTCCCTCCTTCCCCCTGTTTCCCCCTCTTCCCTCCTTCCTTTTCTCCTCTCCTCCCCTTTCTCCCTCTCTCCCCCTCTCCCCCCCTCCTCCCCTCCCCTCCCTTCCCCTCCACCTTTAAAGGAAACCCGCATAATTTAAACGAAGTAAGCCTAGGGCAAGTCAGGTCGAGTGGCAACCAGAGCGAGGTAAATGGGTTGGGAGGGGAAGAGTGGGGGGGGGGGAGAAGGCGGGAGGGAGGGGTAAGGGGAGGAGGGGAAAGGGGGTTGAGGAGGGGAGGGGAAGGGGGTTGAGGAGGGAAGGAGGGGTAAGGCGGGGAGAGGAAGGGGGGGGGGGTAAGGCGGGGAGGGGGGAATTTGATATGTAAAAAAAAAAAAAAATAATAATAATAATTTATTGGTCAATTTTGTCGTTAATCTTTATAATGAAAACTCTTTGCTCTTTTTTTCTTTTTTACTTCCCTCTTCTTTTCTTTTTTTATTCTATTTTCCTATTTTTTCGGATTAGATATATCATTTTTATCAGTTATCGTATTTTACCGACTAAAAAATATATTGTCGTCGCTTCATAATACACAAAAAACACGAAAAAAAAACCATTTAAAATGCTTTAAAAAATCTCTGTACCTAGTCCAATTTTTTTTCTCAAAGTTACTCCAGTTACATAACATAACATAACAGTCTTCATTGCGACAAATGTAGAGAAGGAATGAACGAGAATGAATATCTTCACAAGAGGTGTATTTGAACGGTTTCGATGCTATATATCAGAGGTGTAATCGAAGCCGGGCTCATACATTTCTTGTATTTGTGAAGATATTCATTCCCATTCATACCTTCTCTTAAGACACTTGATTCCTTCATATACACAGTTGAGAATCTTAAACTAAAACTCTCCTTTTTACAACAGTCTATTTATATATATATATATATATATATATATATATATATATATATATATATATATATATATATATAATTGTTTTCTTCATCCTCTCTTTAGGTGATTTCAACAAAATAATTTAATTTATTTCAGATTATTATCGTTATAAATATTATTTATCTATCTATTTATTGTATACTGTATCTCTGTATAATGTATATTTATTTAACAAGTGTTAAAGTGTGGACTGGGGATCTATTTGACGTTATAATTGGATATTACGAACTCCCCTTATAAACGGGTTCATCGTGGTTTAAGGATAATATTTAGGATTATGCAAATTATATTCATTTCTACCTACAGGTTTTTTCACACGCAAAAAAAAAAAAAAGTCATTTCAGTCCATACACACCTATAATTGCATCCCAGTATTATACAAAACAATAATGCTGATAATAATAATGATAATAAATTTGATAACGATACTAATAACAATAACCTTTATGATAACAACACTACTGCTTGTAATAAGGATATCAACAGCACTCATGATGACACTAACACTAAAATCTATTCATAATAACAATTCCACGAAAGACAAACAAAAAAAAAAAAAAACAAGACACCTAACAGTAGACTTCACTCAAACAAGCACCTTCAGAAGGGCTTAAGGTCATCCGCATCTGTTTATGCTAAGGAGAAACAGCTGATCGATCGAGGGCAGAGGTCAAAGGTCAGAGGTGTTACTAGGTGAGATAATCGATTGTTTTTGATTTTGTAAAATTGTAATAATGATAATAATGAAAAGAATAATAAGGATAAAACTGATAATGAGGATATAAGTAGTAATGATAATGATAATGGTAATGATGATGATAATAATAATAATAAAGATGATAACGATAATAATAATATTCTAGTAATAACGATGATGATGATGATGATGATGATGATGATGATGATGATGATGATGATGATGATGATGATGATGATGATGATGATGATGATGATGATGATGAGGGTGATGGTGATGGTGATGGTGATGATGATGATGATGATGATGATGATGATGATGATGGTGATGATGATGACAATAATAATGATAGTAATAGTAATAATAGTGATAATAATAATAGTATTAGTAATAATAATAATAGTAATAATAATAATAATAATAATAATATCAGCAATAATAATAATAATAATGATAATAACAACAATAATAATAATAATAATAATAATAATGTTCATAAAAATCTACTGTGGTCGAGTAATAATGTACTGAATCTATAATTTTCATATGGATTATATAATCTCGATTCTGATATGAATAACAATTAATTCTGATATGAATAACAGTGAAATCTTAATATCTTAATTCTGATATGAATAACAATGAAAATATGGAAATGACAGTTATATATATAAAAAAAAAAGAATGTAGATATCATTTAAAGAAAATGGAGAATTGGAAAATTAAACAATTGGCAGAAGATAAAAGAGACGCTTGGAAAAAAAAAAAACAAAAAAAAAACGTATATACGTAAATTAAATTGATGAAATTCGATAAAAAAAAAAAATGCTAAATGAGAAAAAAAGGGGAAAATAATGATAATGAAAGTAAAACAACAACAAAAAAAACAGTTAATGAAAACAATACACCTGAAAACAGAAAAGAAAAAAAAAAAAAAATACAAGACCGAAAAAAACAACTTTTTTTGTTTATTTAGTCAAGACTACGGGAGGGGGGTTGGGTTGGGGGGTTGGGGGGGAGGGGGGAGGGGGAGCAAGATTGCCTTTCTTCGGGTATTTGTTTTCCAATATTTGTTTTAGTTTTTCTTTCTTTCTTTCTTTCTTTTTTTCTTTTTCTTTTTCCTCTTGGCAAATAAATATCTTAACTCTGAAAAATTCTTCTCTTCCTGTAATTACATCTTGATGAATAAAAAAAAAAAAAGTTAAGTCGGTACCGCTACCAGAACGTGAAAAATAAACACTTCAATAAATAAATAAATATGAAACACATTAGATGCAAAGAACGCGAATTAGAACGTTATTTTTTGGTAATTAACGACGATCATTAGGCTTTTGTTTTGCGGGGGGGGGGGGACCAGGCCATTATTATTCTTATCATTATTATTATTATTATTATTATTACTATTATTATTATTATTATTACAATTATTATTATCATTTCCACCCCCATTATTATTAGTATTATCATTATTATTATTATTTTCATTATTACAATTATTCTTCTTATTCTTATTCTTATTACAATTATAATGATTATTTTCAACCTCATTATTATTATTGTTACTATTATTATTATCATTATTATTATTATTATCACTATTATTATTATTATTATTATTATTATTATTATTATCATCATCAAAGAGTATTTTGAGATATTATGAGAGGAAAAGGAAGAAGAAATTGAAAAAGCGGAAAAATAAACGAAGAATAAAGAGAAATAAGAAGAAAAGAAAGGAAATAAAAGGGAATGTCGATGGAAAAGGAAGAGGAAGAGATAAAATGATTAAGAAAGAGGGGAAGGAAAAGGAGGAAGAGAGAGAAAAAAAAGGAGGAGAAAGGAAGAGGAGGAAGAGAAAAAGATGATTAAGGAAGAGGGGAAGGAAGAGGAGGAAGAGAGAAGAAAAATGAAGAGGAGAAAGGAAGAGGAGGAAGAGAAAGAAAAGAAAGAAGAGAAAGGAAGAGGAGGAAGAGAGAGGCAAAAAGAAGAGGAGAAAGGAAGAGGAGGAAGAGAGAGGCAAAAAGAAGAGGAGAAAGGAAGAGGAGGAAGAGAAAAAGATGATTAAGGAAGAGGGGAAGGAAGAGGAGGAAGAGAGAAGAAAAATGAAGAGGAGAAAGGAAGAGGAGGAAGAGAAAGAAAAGAAAGAAGAGAAAGGAAGAGGAGGAAGAGAGAGGCAAAAAGAAGAGGAGAAAGGAAGAGGAGGAAGAGAGAGGCAAAAAGAAGAGGAGAAAGGAAGAGGAGGAAGAGAAAAAGATGATTAAGGAAGAGGGGAAGGAAGAGGAGGAAGAGAGAAGAAAAATGAAGAGGAGAAAGGAAGAGGAGGAAGAGAAAGAAAAGAAAGAAGAGAAAGGAAGAGGAGGAAGAGAGAGGCAAAAAGAAGAGGAGAAAGGAAGAGGAGGAAGAGAAAAAGATGATTAAGGAAGAGGGGAAAGAAGAGGAGGAAGAGAGAGGAAAAAAGAAGAGGAGATAGGAAGATAAGGAAGAGAAAGAAAAGAAAGAAGAGAAAGGAAGAGGAGGAAGAGAGAGGCAAAAATAAGAGGAGAAAGGAAGAGGAGGAAGATAAAAAGAATAAGAATGAGGAGGAAGAGGAAAAAGAAAAAACAACGAGAGAGAGAGAGAGAGATAGAGAGAGAAAGATAAAAAGAATAAGAATGAGGAGGAAGAGGAAAAAGAAAAAACAACGAGAGAGAGAGAGAGAGATAGAGAGAGAAAGATAGAAAGAGAAAGAGAGAGAGAGAGAGAGAGAGAGAGAGAGAGAGAGAGAGAGAGATAGAGAGCGAGGGAAAGAGAGAGAGAGAAACAACAACAACAACAAAAAACAACAAACCCAAAAGAAGAAAAACATACAAAAAAAGCAAAAAAAACAAAACAAACAAACAAACAAACAAACAAACAAACACAAAAGGCAGCAGAGGAAGACGCAGGAAGAGAAATAAGGAAGTAGGTCTCCGCGCTGAGGAGGAAACAACCTACAGCCTTCACCAGCGCGAAAATTACGGAAGATGTCCACGGCAGATGGACGGGTTTTATGAGCATACTTTTTTTTTACCTCTTTTTTTCCCCTACTCTCTCTGTCTCCCTCTTTTTGTTTCTTTTTTTGTTTTTTTTGTTTCTTTTTTTGGCTTTATGTTGCGTCTTTTTGTGTGTGTGTG
>NC_061824.1:30506472-30509674 GCF_019202785.1 Penaeus chinensis
GCCATGCTCAAGACCCTTTTCCTCTCTCTCTTCTTCGTCTATCAAGCGCAGAGTAGTTTCGGCAACGTTCGTTAATTCAGTGTCGCGGAAAGAGGGAAATGGGCTTGCGAAGGGGGAGGGGGAGGAGGAGGAGGGGGATAGAAGGGGGGGGGAGGGGGGAGGAGGAGGGGGGAGGAGGAGGGGGGAGGAGGAGGGGGGAGGAGGAGGAGGAGGGGGGAATATAGAAAGGGGAGGGGGAGGAGGAGGAGGGGGGGAAATAGAAGGGGGTGGGGGAGGGGGAGGGTAGAGTAGAAGGTGGAGGGGGAGTAGAAGGGGGAGGGGAAGGGAGGAGGGGGGAAGTAGCAGGGGAGGGGAGGGTAGAAGGGGAGTTATTGGAAGGGAGGGGGAGGGGGAGGGGGAGGGGTGGCCGTGGGGGAGAGGGAGGAGGAGGGGGGGGCGTATGACTATCAGGCCTAATTGCGGGAAAAATCATATTTTCCTTTCGTGATCTTCCAAGTTGCTTATTGTTATTATTCGAATGTTTTGCATTGTTGTTTTTATCATTATCATTATTAATATTTTTACTCTTATCACTATCACTATCATTACTATTATCATTAATAATATCATTATCATTATCATTATTATCATTATTATTCTCATTATTATCATCATTATCGTTACTGTTACTATTATCATTATCATCATTATTCTTAGTAGTAGTAGTAATAGCACTAGTAATAATTATTGTTGTTATAGGTCATCATTAACGTTATCATCCTTCTTTATCATCATCGCCATCAATATTCCCGATTTTACCATTACTATGATCATTGCAATTGATAAAAAAAAAAAAAATTCTCATAATCACTCCAGTCTCGATCATAATCGTCATTAAAATCACCATCAATCACCATCATCACAATTACCATCACCATAACCGTCACCATCGTCACATCACTATAACCATCATCACAATCATCATAATCATCGTAATCATCACCATAACCATCATCATCACTACCATAACCATCACAATCATCACCAGCACCGTCACCATCATCACCATAACCATCATCATCACAATCACCATAATCATCATCACAGTAACCATAATCATCACCATCGCAATCACCATCACCATCACAATCAACATCACCATCATCATCACCATCACAATCACCATCATCACCATCACAATCAACATCACCATCACAATCCCCATTATCACCATCACAATCAACATCACCATCACCATCATCACCATCACAATCACCATCATCACCATCACAATCACCATCATCACCATCACCATACACAATACCAAACTCATCTCAACCCACGTCACCCATTACAGGTCAGTAGGCCTATCGAACGAGCTGTAACGAGTCTACGAAAATACAGAATTACCTTGGCTGTTTTGACCTTAGATTTTGAGATCGTTTTTGAATTTTGAGTTTGGAATAATTTTTGAATTTTGAATTTTGAGATCGTTTTTGATTTTTTTTTTAATTGACTTTTATGTCTTGGCTTGTAAGGTTCATCACATATTTTTTTTTTCTTTTAAATAATGATGATTAAAAAGAAGATGAATTGATAAAGATGGATCGGTTTAAATGATGAAAGACGAATAAAAATAAGAGAGAAATACACGAATAATTTTGTACAAAAAATAGAGCTAAAAGATAACAGAAAAAAAAAACAAAAGAAAAAACACATCATCCAATATAGAAAAATAAAAACAAAAAATATATAGGGAAAAACAACAGCACAGGACATAAATAAACCATTTTCAAGGGAAAGCAGACACCGAGGGTAGATTACATACACCATCCCTCCTCTTAGTAACAGCGGTTGCCTGATTCCGTAATAAAACACAGCCTCTACCCTCACTGTTGTCATTTCCGACCGTGTTGTTGGCTGCGGCGGAGGGAAAGAGGGAAAACACAGCCTGTGTTGTGTAGAAAGCTTGGTTAGTGTTATATGGTTGTTGTTTGTGTGTGTGTGTGTGTGAGAGAGAGAGAGAGAGAGAGAGAGAGAGAGAGAGAGAGAGAAGGAGAGAGAGAGAGAGAGGAGAGAGAGAGAGAGAGAGAGAGAGAGAGAGAGAGAGAGAGAGAGAGAGAAAGAGAGAAAGAAAGATAGATAGATAGATAGATAGAGAGAGAATCTTAGACGGCTAGAGACACAGAAAGATTAAGAGAGAAAATAAAAATAAAACAAGATACAAAATGAAACTCCCTTGCAACATCTACCCATCACCATCCATTCTCCGATCCTTTCCACCTATCTATCTCTCCCTTCGTCTATCTATCGGTCTCCTCGATCCATAATTCCCCTATTCCTCCCTTCGTCTATCTCTCTATCTCCTCTTCACACCAGCTGTTCTTGACGGATGCTGAAGGTCTGTGTACAAGTATAACTGCCACGGATTTCCTCTGATTATATTTTTATTGCTTTGTTAACATCCTTTCTCTTCCTTTTCGTTGAACTCATTATTGCTATTTTTTACTTCGTTATTATTTACTTTTGCTTTTTTTTTAACAATAACGTATATGAAAAGGTACAGAGAATACAAAAGAACACCGATAACAATAAAAAAACAACAGGAAAAAAAAACCGCACATACCAAATACACAAAAAAAACAACAGTAACTAGAATAGAACAACAACAACATCACCACCACCACAACCAACCACAGGTAACAACAACAACAACAACAATATCACCAACGCCCACCTACAGCAACAACAACCATAAAAAAAATGAGACAGGCACAAACCATAGAGATGATGACCCCAACCCCAACCCCCACCCCGTACCCCCTCCCTCTGACACCCTCCCCCCTACCCCACTCCCTCTGACACCCTCCCCCCTACCCCCTCCCTCTGACACCCTCCCCCTCCCCCCTACCCCCTCCCTATGACACCCTCCCCCCTCCCCCTACCCCTCCCTCTGACACCTCCCCCTCCCTTGCACCCCCCCTACCCCCTCCTTCACCCCCTCCCTCTGACACCCCCCCCCACCCGAACTTTCGCCCCGACGCCGCCATCTCGTCAACGCGGAAGCTGATCTCAAATGCCTTATTCTGGGCGTTGTGTGGGCGTCATGGGTGGTGTGGGCGGCGTAGGAGGCGTGGGCGTCGACACACGAACGGCACGGGTCTTATCGCCTAGGCTCTTCCCTTCCTTTTTGTTCATCAGCGCCGTCTGTTTGTTTCCTTTT
>NC_061824.1:30509774-30512274 GCF_019202785.1 Penaeus chinensis
TTCCACTGCCTCGCAATGGAATACAATCGGAATGTAAATCAAAATACAATTTTTTTCTTAAGAACTGTTGATTTCTCAATGCTTTGTATTATTCAGTGACACGCTTAACCTCGTTCCCACAAGGACATGCAAGCAGATACTAAAACTCCGTGTATTTGAGGAAACATTTAGAAGAAAAAAAAAAAGAAAAAAAAAGTTAGTCGAAAAAAAAAAAAAAAAAAAAAAATATCGTCAAAATGAATGTTGATTTGAGTTTTTTATTTTCCTTTTTTTGTTGTATTCAGTCAAATCTTTCAATTAGAATCATTATCATTAACTTTCCTATAGTTGTTATTACTGCTGCCATCATTTCTACTACTATCATTATTATCTTTGTTGTTATCATTGTTTTTTTGTTATTATGTTGATGGTGATGATTACTATCTTTATAATAATAATAATAATCATTAGTAGTAGTTGTAGTAGTAATAGCAGTACTAGTACTAGTAGTAGTAGCAGTAGCAGTGTTATTTTCATTAATATCTTTACCCCTGTCATTATTTTCCTTTTCAAAAAAAAAAAAAAAATTATGGACATACCCGGAGGAATAAAGAATTAAAGGTAAAAAAAAAAAAAAAAAAAAAAAAAAATCACAAAATCGAGAGAGAAATTCGAGTTTATGCCGATTGAGATTTTTTTTTTTTTTTTTTTTTTTTAACAATTATTTTTTCTTTCTTTCTTTCTTGCATATGAAGTGAATCCATTTTAAAAGTGCGATCATAGTTTTCTTCGGTGTTTAAGAGATTGCAATTTTGGAAAGTGCAATTCTCGCGTGCTATTTCATCGGAAAATGATATTGGTAAAAATCTCTGCTATTTCCCCCCCCACCCCACCCCCACCTCCTCAAACACCTTCCCCTCCTCTTCTCTCTTCCTTCTTCTCCATTTACCTCCTTCTTCCTTCTTCCTTCCTCCATTTACCTCCCTCTTCCTTCTTCCTTCCTCCATTTACCTCCCTCTTCCTTCTTCCTTCCTCCATTTACCTCCCTCTTCCTTCTTCCTTCCTCCATTTACCTCCCTCTTCCTTACTATTTCCCTCTCCTGTTTATTTTTCTTCTTCTTTGTCCCTTCCACCTTCTCGTTTTTTTCTCGTTTTCTCTCGTCCTTACCTTCTCTTTCTTTCTCTTTTTTCTCTTTCTCTGCTCCTCTTTCTTCCTCTTTCCCTTATTCTCTTTCTTCCTCTTTCCCCTCTCTTTCTTCCTCTTTCTCTGCTCCTCTTTCTTCCTGAGTTATACCCTATCTCCTTCATATCTCTCACCCCCTCTTCCTTTTCTCCCTCTCTCTCCTTTCCTCCATCTCGTTATTTTTTCTCCTCTTTTCTCCTCCCCATCTCCCCTTTCTCCTTCTCCTTCCCCCTTTTCCTCCTCCTCTTATTTCCTGTCCTCTTCTTAAGCCCCACCGTGTTTCTCACTTTTCCCCCCCCTTGCCTCTTAAACCCCTCCCCCCCCTTTTCTGAGCCACTCCCCTTCCCCTTCCTATTCCCCTCTACTCTTCTCCCTCTTCCCCTCCTCCTCTTCTCCCTCTTTCCCCTCCTCCTCTTCTCCCTCTTCCCCTCTCCTCCTACCCTCTCTTCTCCCTCTTCCCCTCTCCTCCTACCCTCTCTTCTCCCTCTTCCCCTCTCCTCCTCCCTTCTTCCTTCTTGGCCTACCCCCCTCCCCCTTCCCCCTCCCTGCTTCCCCCTATTGTTAGTGGACTATTTCTTCGAATCATTTCCTCGAGATTAATACCAATGTTGTATCGTATAATACTCTTTCGTATGATGCTTTCGATATAATGAAACGATATTTTTCTTTTTTCTTACAGGTAGATCAACTGTTTCTTCTTCGTCTCCCCCCCCCCCTTACAAACCCTACCCTACCTTACCCTACCCCTTCCTCAACACCTCAACCCCCTACTTCTTTCAGCCTCTCTCCTCTCCTTTGCCCCTTCTGTATCGGTCTACCCCCCCTCTACCTCTCTTCCACCTCCCCCAGGTAACCCCCTCCCCCCCTCCCATCCACGTACTTGCATCGTGCAATTTGCAAGACGGAGAGACGTGAGCAGCGGAATAGCAAACACCCCTTATTGCATTCGTGACAAGGTGGGTACGTTAGTGTCGTTTTCTATGCCGAGATTTGTCTAAGGGGTAACTTTTGCATTTGTTTGAGGAAGGACGTTGGTGATGGATGATCCTTAACACTAATACGAATATAATACCATTCAATACATGTACGTACGTGTGTGTGTGTGTGTGTATGCGTTTGTGTGTATGTGTGTATGTGTGTGTGTGTGTGTCTGTACCTGCGTGTGCATGCGTGTACGTGTTCGTATATATACACATAACTATACCTCTGCATACGTATATAAGCGCACCACTCACACATAAATCTCCATACACATATATCATTACAAAACCCCCACGAACGCCACACGAAATCGAGAGGCAGAAGGACCGACGCAGCAACCTCCCCATATATTAATTT
>NC_061824.1:30531289-30543789 GCF_019202785.1 Penaeus chinensis
GCTTCTGTAAGTTTTATAAGTCATAGTGACAAATTATAGTTGGCAGATCACATGAATCATGCCCTGCAGAGATTGTCTTCTAGCTTTCCAACCAAAGTTCAGTGGCCAACTAGTGGTCCTTTTCATTGCAAAATTGCATAGTTCATCCTCCATACCAAACTTTCTTTTTTGTTGCGGTGAAAAACTTCCCAACATCTGACGACTGTTTTTATTCCTTCCACAGGGGAGCCCAGAGGATCTAATCAGCCTGGACAATGATTCCTTCCTCAACAGCCTTGAATCCATGACCATCCAGAATCTGTGGACTGACAACATCCGACACACGAAGTTGTAGCTGTATCTCAAGGGACAGGCTCATTCACATCTTGACGATGCCTTTGCCAGGCGTTGTCTCATTATGTCTTTGCTCTAAGTTGAGTTTAAGTTCTTATTCTCATTACTGAAACACCTTCAGATATGTTCTCTCAGTGATAAGAACACTTTTATAAAGACTTGATGTAGATGTTCTTTTTAGAAATAACAGTCTCTTCCAAAGTGATCTAATCATTAGAGGATGTTGCTTACTAAATGCGGGAATGTGAATTATTAAGAAATTCCTTCTAAAATCATAAAGAATGAACCTACATAGATGAAATAGAAAGGATCCAACATGAAAGACCTTGCTGACAGGCCATTCTGAGGAAATTATGATGTCGCATGCATATTTTCATAATTTGATTCATCCACAGGAAATATGATGATAATATTGAAATTGCATAATTATAGTTTTTCCTAAATATTTCATATATATCATTATGAGTATTAATACAAGAATTTTTCATTTTTAAGATGTCGTCAGTGTTTATTACAATTGATGTCAATGAATATGTGTTACTCTCTAAACCACCACTTTTTTCAGTGTTTTATTCATAGAATAAAGTATGTGTAGTCACCATATTCTGAGCACAGAAAATTAACCTAGAAGTGCAAATCTTCAAAGAGAATTGATTTTTTTTTCTTTTTTTCTTTTTTTGTGATATACTTGATCGGTGAAGATAAATGCCATGTATGTCAAGCTATGCCAGTCCGATTGCTTTGGTTATTAGCATGTAATTGTGAAAGGTGACTAGAGGCTGCGGTAGATACATAAGTAAATGTGTAGAGTACAGTATACGTCAGGAATATTGATTCTTCACTCCTGGGAATCTAAAATTTGACACTGTATAGTGCAGGAAAAGATGGTGCCCATTGCTATAGGACAATTTTTATTCAATAATTTACACAGCAGAGAAAAGTATGATATGATTTCTGCCAGATAGTTAGGTATTTTATTAGAATTAAATGCAATTAACTGTGCTGTTTTATTTTTTTATTATTATTGTTTTGTCCACATTAGATAAACTAAAGTTGTTTGCTGTAGGTAGTTTTCAGTGTTTGAATACGTTTTACATATCCAAAGGTTATCACCGATAGATGCTGAGGAATATTACTCAAATACCAGTTTTTATGCTATAAGCTTTGTTGTTCTAGCCATTGTTGTGTGTATTAGAAAGATTTACTACAAATATTTTAGGACGTTTACAGGCTTTGAGTCCAAATGCAGAGTCCCAGAGCAAGTTTGATTCTCTCTGTGGGAGGTCAGTTAGGCTTTCATCTTCATGATAACAGACACTTTTTTGATAGTGCTGTCTATAAATTTTATATATTACACCATCCAGAACCTATGATTGTGTCCTACAATGCTACACCTCCATAATCTTGTAGTACAGTGCTAGGAATGAAAAAGTGTGTGTGAATGAACGTATGTATGTATGTATGTATATATGTGTGTATGTATATGTATGGAGAGAGTACACAGTGACAAATGTCTTGAATAGTTATCAATATGGAATAGTTTCATAGAGTAAGATATTTAACTGAATTTCAGTATTCACTGTCTTTGTGAATATTGAGATGTAACAATTTGCAGTCTAAAGTTTTTCATTCTTATTCATAATGCTTTCAACACCGTTTGTCTGTGTGTATGGTGTTTTTGCCGGTGGTTGTGTGTATGTGCATATTTGTGTGAAAATGTGAGTATTTGCTGGTTTGTTCCAGGCATAATGTTTACCTTAGATAGTAAGGTATATTAGTAATTTAGTATCATTTAAGGGTTGAGATATAGAGAGCCACATCGTAAGTCATATCTCTCCTTTTGGGGTAAATCTGGTAATGGCTGAGATGGGGTATCCAACATCCGTGGCCAAGTGTTCAGTATTTTATGTATATATAAAGATTATATGAAGATGACGTTACCTTAACCCTAATAGATCAGTGAAGTGTGCGTGCATGCATGTATGTGTGCTGGGATGTTTTATTGCATCTAGTAAATTGTAATTTGTTTTTATTTCATTAAATTATATCAGAGTGATTGGTTTTGCAAACATCTCTTATTGCATCTCAAAAGTAATATTTAGATAGAAAAAAAAAAATACTTTCATATGGAAGTGATTTAATCATACTATTCCCAAACAATTTGGAAGCTATAAGTTGTAATCCTATTGTCCAATTTAGGAAGAAAAAGGTTCTCATAAACTGAATTTGGTATGTAATTATTAATATTCTTTCTGTTATATATGTCTAAATAGCTGCAAGAGATGTGATTTCTCTTATTCTTATTTTGTAAATAGCTTTTAACAAAGACTTTATTTCTGAAAAGAAATTTTAAAGATTTTTTTTATATATATCTGAAAATCATTAGTATTAACAAGGGCAGAAAATCTGTAATTGTGGTTTAAGCAGGTCTCCCTCACATGAATCTGAACACTGACTTTCATTATTATGTTTCTACTTAATCTTTTTATATTTTTTCTCTTTATCTGAGATCAAAAGAGAAACTGGTTTTCATTTTGTAAATAGCAATTAGACGAATTTCATAGTCAGTTAATATCTCTCCCAGTCACAATGAATAGATGAAAAATGGGAAAAATAAATATATAATTATATATACATGTAAGATTCAAGAAATAATAAATTGCAGTGAAAATGAAGTGAAGGGACAAAGGCAGAATTCTCCACAGTATCAAGTCTTCAAATTAGTTGATCCAGAAAGCTGTTTGTTAACCCCTTTGGCTGTACCTCGCGTTGTTCTTCAGGCTAAAACTCATGGTACTAAATAAATAGAGAAAAAAAAAAAATCCTTCTATATGCATAACATAAAAAAAAAAAAAAGGTTACTTAGATCTTTAGTAGAGTTCACACACTGTACAGTTTTAAATGAAGTTCAGTCCCTCATCTTAGCCTAGTACCCATAGCTGTACATACTGCAATCATAAGTGGATGCAAAGGATATTACATGTTGAGAAATGTACCTCAGTAAAATGGCCCGTTGCCAAAGAGAATTTCTCCTGCATTGTAACTTTAAATGAATGTCAGTGCTCCTTCCTGTGAAATGATATTTTTGTGATATTTGTTGATCATTTACCAACAAGAGATATAATACTGTAACTCCGATTAAAGTTTTCCTTAGACGAATGAAACAAATGAAAATGCATAGCAGTTCAACAGCTACTGTAATGATTTGTGTTAATCCACTTCGGTGAATTGTAATCTCAAACCTTGTATGTCATCTCTCTCCATCTTCTAAATAGATTCCATATTATAACCAATTCCATAACTCTGTTACAATATTTCTTGACATAATTTATTTGTAACCTATATATGCAAATATATTATTTACTTCTACAAGGGGAGGATTTCTTGTATATTACAGAAGTCACATACTTTGTATTAGTCTTTTTTATTATTCTCAAATTTCTGATTGCTGCAGATTTGACAGTGATAAAAACAACTCCTGCAAATCCTCTTGGCATTCTCTTGAGGAGAGTGTTGCAATAAATATTTTGAAGCCAATTTCTTCCAGTTTTCTCTTTATATAATTATATTTTTCATTATTTATGGCCTAACTCTAATGTCCTGATAATCTGACCGGCTTTGGCATCAATGATCTCCTAAAGCATACAGATCTTGTTAATTACAGCTGACCCACACTTGGGCTCAGTTACCTACGAGCATATACTGGCAGTATTTACATTTTTTAGGATATTTTGAACCCTGTTACATTCTTGAGAGCCACTGTAATACGTAGTTAAGTGGTCTCTCTTAGCTTATATCCTTAATGATAAGCTAAACTAAATCTTCCCCTAAATATCTGCTTCACTTCGGTGAGTACAAAACCCTGGGCTTCGACATGTGATATTAACCCGTTCCGAAACCACCACAAACAACAGGGATCCTTGCTGCTAATGTGTTGGGTCATGTAAAGTTAGAATAAATGCTTAATCATTTATTTTCAAAAAGATGGTAAAGATATGAAAATTAATTAGAAAAAATATATATATAAGCATGTATGGCTATTCGTGTATTATACAAGTTCTTTTGAGTTTACAAAATCGAACTTTACAAAATGATCCAATGCAAGAGGCAAGCTAGGAGCTACCAATGTATATCTGGTGGAAGTATTCAATACTATTTCTATATCCTGTTTTCGATGTTTACATGATGTCAGTTTTCAAACCAAAGATGTATAGTTTTAGGAATGAAGTTGAAAGAAATAAAATATTATGGCCTCATGGGCATTATGCAATATGCTGTGTTTGTTTTAACCTCATATTTTTGTCTTACATTCATACACATTCAGTTATTTTGTGTATGTAAAATTGTTACATGATTGTGACAAATTTTGATAGGAAAGATTTGGTAAATCATTTATTGTTCCTTTTCCACAAAAACATTCTAAAGTTTCATGTTAAATTCTCTAAATCAGGGGCATCAAACTCATGGCCTTTGTTCACCTTGCAGAGATAATAAATCAAATAAAAATTGGTTCACGACATGCTTACTCTAAAATGAGAATAACTATAAAATCCTTAGATTCTGCAATAGGCAAAAATATGATTACAAAGGTAAAGAAATAAAAAAAAAATCCACAGAGCAATGTGTAACTGCTTTTATCTTTGAACTAGATCTGCACACTGAAGTTGCAGTTTTAATAAAAAGTGTTGAAAATGCCCATGTAAAAGTAACAAAAAAAATATTTCATGAGTGCTTAAAAGTAAAGCCTTCCAACAATTGTTTTATTAATAATATAGTTTTGCTTTATCACACATTCTAGGCAAAATTCCCAAAGTAATTAAAATCATCATATATATAATAATACAACATGTTATATACATCACAATAAAGATATGAAAAGAAGCACTAATTACATGAATTATGCATCATAATCAGAAATCTTAAGGAGAAAACAAAAATAGTATAATTTTGGGTGAAAAATATTTATGAGCAAGGTCACATATTCAATGCACTTTTTTAAAGGTCCTAATAAAAAGTAAAGTCTACTTGTTAACACCCTTTTATTATGCAAAATACATTTCCCCCATAAATATCTACGTCAAGTAAGGAAATGCAAAAAATCTCATAATTAGGACTAAAAACAAAAATAAATGTCAATATCAAATATACATTCTCATGAGCAAAATTGTTTTTTTAAAAAATCATATTTTTTGGGGTTAATAGATTAATTCAAGTTACATGTTAATATAACTTACATATTTATTAAGTACAATATCCTACCCTACTACTGGTAAGTAATATCCCAAGAATGTTACAAGGCAATAGCATTTATTTAAATATTCGGCAAAAATACACTAATCTACATAGTAAGCACACACAGATACTAGTGTGTGAAGTGGCAGTGAGTTTATTACCCAATAATATGTTTGGGCAAAGACTAGTTACAGATACTGGCTAATACTATCATACCGTATATTATTAAAGAAATTGGTTACCGTGAGAGCCTGATCTGGTTAAGAGTATTGATGGATACAAATCTCATTCTGAAGTTATCAGCACAATTAGAATTATTAATTTAAATTTCAAAATACCTATATATATTACATTTCATCTATTTTAAAATGTTTGATGCATATATATATAATATATACCACTTTATTACCATGAAAGTATTTTGATGATTACCCTTTCATGTTATTGTATTCATTATCAGAATAAAAGAAAAAAACAAAAAACAATATTGATAAGACGAATGTACAGTTCAACAAACAAAAACAACAACAACAATCCCTCTAGCCTTCATGTTAAGGTCGAGTAAGTGAGCAATTCCCGAGCCATACACTTGTTTTAGTGTAAATGAATTCGCAGATGGCAGCATTGTTGTCAAATGACATCTCTCCTACTTTGAATTCGGGGTTTATTGCCAGCTGAAAACCATTTCAAAATCTTGTTGTTAACATAGTTAGAAATATAATAATGCTAAAAATACTGTAATACTTTCTGGAGACATCACTGGAACAAATATCTTTGATAATTGTTCAATTAATTTTTAAAACAATATATATGATTTCATCAATAAGGAGAAAAAAGTTATGACAAAAATCACAAAACTTACATATTATATAAAAATGTAGTCATGCATTTGCATTATTAACGCAAGTTTAGATGAACAACTGAACATAGATGTAATATTTATCCCTATCTAATTATATGTATAATGCATAATGGAAAATATAATTGAGAATCTACATCATCAGTAACATAAACATCAACATATTTTCTTTATTTTTTTTTTAGTTCCTGAGATTCTGCTGCTTTTCAGATACATAGTACATGATATGAATAAGATCAATACAGCATCCATAGATGTAGATAATAAATATTCATGTATATGTAAGGATAGTCTAAAATGTTATTCACCTTACAAAGAATAAGAAACGACAGATGTAGAAGATAAAACAATTGATATTCAATGTGAATACCCAAAGGAAATCATCAAGCTGAAGAAGTAACATAAATAGCCATAACTTTTTAGATTTAGAAGCACTTTCTTTCTGCTATACAAACACACTGATTGTAGTAAAGGCACAGAATCCAGTGGGTTAGCTGTACAGTTCACTTGCTTTCTCCAATGTGGAAAAGAAAACACTGCAAAAAGATTCAACCACAGAGCCGTGACCTCCATCACAAATGCCAAAAGCATTAGTAACAGATATTGCCTCATGCATAGTGAATCTCAGAGACCAGAAGATGCTGTAGTTATTGGGAAAAAGAGGTCTCTGTCTGAGGTGGTGCCTTTGACATAGAATCAAGGCCGGGCGAGAGAACAATTGCCGACCCATGCAGTAGTCTCCGAATATATGAGTTCACACACAGCCGCGTTGTTATCGAAGGACATCTCTCCCACCTTGAACTCTGGGTTTACTGCTAACTGTAAGGATAGGTGTTGGCAAAACATTTGGGACTGAGTCTTTGGAAAATCATATCTATGTTCATTTGAAGGTAAATTTCATGGAAACTTTTTATTCTTTAATATGTGGAAAACTGGTGATAATATATACCTAAAATTGATTTTAGACTTAGATTTAGTTATCAAAATGGTTACTCACAACATTTCTTATGTAAATTTTTACTATACCCTGAGCTTAAAATAGAAGCATATAAAGCAATTTTAATGAAAATCATGCACATGAAAATGAAACTTTTCTCCAATAATAATCTTGTGTATTCATTCCTGTATTGTTTTTGCTTAAATATATACAGTATATATGATTTAACCTTATAAATAAAAAGTAAAAATACCATGCACTCAATATCTGAAAGCAAAGGATTCCATGAACTAGATATCTATGGGACTTAATATCATAATCTTTTTACCTCTGACACTTCACAAGTTCTAAGAAGAGCATAAATGAAGCAAATTAGGAAACAAAATTTACCTACACACTGGTTAAATCTATAAGGACAAAAATCAATATATCAAATCAAGATTGCTCCTTCGTGTAAATCATTATGAAAATATTAATATGACTGAGAGACCACTTCTTGTGCAAGTCACACACAGTATGGTGTAAGATTCTGACATCATTAAAACAAAACAAGATTTACAAACACAGTAAATTATGCCTCCTATACAGTATCACAGATGCCTATTGTTGGAAAGTTATTGTACTGGTAATCTTATTGTATGTATTTGAAACTCCTTTTAAAATGATTAGCAGCCAAACAGTCTGTGACTATAATATTATTATGTCCCATTAATACCTATTTCAATAGATAGGGAATTTGCATTATAAAGAAAAAAATATCTAAAAAAAGGGGATCACTAATGACTTACCTTAAAAGTATAAGTGCCTGGCTTGATGTCAGTGATGTCAATCCACTGGCAGTCGATGTTGTACGCATAGGTGTCCGTGCAACCAGGACTAATGCCCTGGTCACCAAAGTTGGCACACTTGAAGACCGGTTCTACCCCAGGAACACAGTTGTTATCTTCCAGACAGAAAGAGGCTTTGTGCCCCTCAGCCACCCTGTTTCCTTCTGCGTCTATGACGTCGTAGTGAGCAAACACTTCCATGCTATGATAGTGCCTGAAGTATGAGGAGGTTGTAAGAATAGCTTATATCTAACCTTGTTTTATTTTGAGTAATCTAACTGGCAGAAGACCAATATGGGTATATGATATTCATGGTTTTAAAATGGGATTGTGTTCTGATACATGTGATGCACTATGTAGACAAAAAAGTAGTTGAAATATTATGGTTTATGTGATTAAGAGAACATAAAAAAAATATACATATATAGATGTCAGTACAGCTACAAGTCTAAGATTTGTAGCACACCTAACTAACAGTATGTTAGCACTTTATGAATATAGCAGTTTCTTCCCAGTGAATGACCATCTGCTAAACACTCACATGTGACAGGCATGCCATTCCCAATACTGCTTTGGAAGAGTGGGACGGAAAGCCTCATTTCCCTGGTTGACTATACGTGCTGTGAAACGAAGGAGACGTCTCGTGTCCAGATGCCAGCCATAGCCGCTTTCCTGTTGAGCAAATATTGTAAATAATCTGTTCAACTCATCAAATGTCTCAAGATTCTTCATCAAAGTATATCTGTCATATAACTGATATTCCTCTGGAGGTCTCATCTAACTTCCACTTTTGAAAATGTGTCTTTTACTAATAATATCATTCCATCATATAATAACATACCCTGCATTCCACACTCATCGTTACCTGTGTGTTAATGAAGATGCACTTCTCAAAAAGAAGAAAATTCATATAAAGGAAGAACAGACTTCTGGATTGTAAAAATGGTTATACACTTATAATGGATGTTTCCAGTAATGTTACCTGAGCTTTGACTGCAGACTGTGCAAGGCAATTTTCCTCCATTGCACACTGAAGGAAAAATAGCTGCTTATCCTCCAAATGAGCAGAACGAGCCAGCTCCAAGTGATCAGGAACCAGGTCAGCTATTTCTGTAATTTTTTGCCAGCATGAGTCTCTTCTTGCCTGTCTATCTGGTTTTCGTTTTAAGACCTTTACCTTGGTCATATTAAGGTATATAAAGTATTTGCCAAATTTTTGACCGATATACATGGATTGCCATGTTTTTGGATTCGCTTTTATATTAGCCTTAAATCATTCACTGTACATCAGCACTTACTGGAAACACAAGTAATTCCAGCGATGTTGGGGTCTGAGCCTGGATGTGGGCAAAATACTTCCCCGACGTCTTCGTGAAGGCACTGGTCAATATTGTCTTCATTACCATGGCACTTGATGCCACTTAAGACTACGTCACTCTTATTTCCTCCGAAGTAACCTGCAAAGAGTGTAAAGTCAACCCAAAGGGTAAAATGACCACTGTTTTCTCGTAACTGTCGACATTTATTACGGACTCTGTGAGTATATCTGTAATGAGACAATGTGCTATTGCTATGTAACTGACAACAGGTATTTAACGTGTATGCATAAAAAGAAAAATCATACACTGAAAAATACCCACTTCCACCCAAATACCTGTGGATATGGCTGCCTGGGCATAGTGCATCCCCAACTGCCGACACGCCACCATGCCCTCCAGAAGGCTCCATCCATCGCCACAAATGAGCCCCCAAGTGCCATTGCTTCCAGGGAGCAAGACCTCCACACGGCCCTCCTGTTCAGACCGCCCACCCAAGAGTCTCAGCTGCGTCTTGCCCTCAATGGCATGCTGGAAGAAACAGCAGATGGTTACGGGTTTTGACCGGTCAATGTACTCATTGAAATGCAGGTCTTTAGTATAAGTTCTGTGTTGGTTTTGGATTGCCATGTATTTGGATTCGCTTTTATATTAGCCTTAAATCATTCTCGTGAACTGTCTCATATCCGGTGTCTCATGATGAATAGTTTAATCCCCCTTTTCCTCCAAAACATCATGTAATTTTCGTCCTTCAGCTGTCCTTAACTCTGCCTGTCCTTCAGGTCTCTGTAGCCCGTGGCACCGGAGCGTTCATTCGTTACATGTTAACCTTAGGTTTGTCACGCAGGGTAATGCTCGTATTTTAATGAATTTTGTTCGGTTCCCTGTATATTTTACTACTTAATTCATGTTATCCTTGCCTCATTCCCCTTTCTCACCTCCACCCTTCCACATTTTCCCAATCTTCCCTGCCTTCCCTTCCCTATTTTCCCTTCCTCCCTGCCTTCCCTTCCTCCCTCCCTACACATATTACCGATAATTTCGTCTTGTTGATGATAACGGGCTCGTCCCTCGGAGGGAGCGTCGGTGCCACCGTGGACGTGGAGAAGTGGGTCTCGCACACGACCCCCGCCGACTCGTCCAGCTCGCAGTCGTGGGTGCCCCAGCCGTCGAAGCGGCACTCGGACAGGTTCTCCTCGGTGCCGTAGCAGAACAGGTTGTCCATCCAGTAGCTTCCTGTAGGAGGGAGGTGGTTGGGTTAGATCAGGGGTTCCCAAACTTTTTGTTCCTCAGTACCCCTTAGGCTTTTTATAGGTTCCCATGTACCCCTAACACTAAAAATTAAGCTTAATAGTAAAAAAGGACATTTTAATATTTTAATTATTTAAGTCTGCATGTTTAGAAATTTCAATAAAGGTGGTGCTAATCAACACAAAGAAAATGAGAAAAGTGCAATCTGAGTGCAGATTACAACACCATGTATTGTGCAAGTAATTGTTTCCTTCAGACCAAATGTACCCCCTGAAACGTGCAAATGTACCCCTGGGGGAACATGTACCCCAGTTTGGGAACCCCTGGGTTAGATGGTAAGGTGATGTGGGGGGGGGGGGGAAGCTGGGGAGGGGTGTGTATGGGTATTCATTCGATATGAACGTACACGTATACGTACTTAAATACATACACACACACGTACACACACACACACACACAACACAAACTCACACAGACAAACACACACACAACACACAAACACACACATCACACTAACACCCCCCCCCCTCCCCCCAACCCCCTTCCAAAAAAAAACCTCAAACCCCAACCCGCACTCACCTCTGACATGACCATATCTCCCGCTGTGAGTGACCTTTTTGAGTCCAGGGAAACCCAGCATTTTGCACACGATTTCGCCCTCTCGCTTGTCCCATTCGTCGTCGCAGATGTTGCCCCAGCGGTTGTTGTGGAAGATCTGCACGTTGCCTGCAATTGCAAAGGAGAGGAGGTTTAAGAAATGAGATTTCGTTATTGATGTTTTTTTTTTTTTTTTTTTTTTTTTTAGTTGATGGTGTTATTGGTTAAGTTGAAGTTATCGTTAGTGTCGTTACTATTATAATTATTATCATTATCATTACTACTACTGTTATTATTATTATTATTATTGTTATTACTGCTGCTATTATTATTGATATTATGATAATTATAATAACATTAATAATAATAATTATAATAATAATAATAATGATAATAATAATCTTCATCACCATCATCATCACCATTACCACCATCACCACCATCATCACCATCACCACCATCATCATCACCATCATCATCATCATCATCATCATCATCATCATCATCATCATCATCATCATCACCATCATCATCACCATCATCATCACCCTCACCATCACCATCATCATCACCATTATCATCATCATCATCATCACCATCATCATCATCATCATCACCACCATCATCACCATCACCATCATCATCATCATCATCATCACCATCATCACCATCATCATCACCATCATCATCATCATCACCATCATCATCATCATCATCATCATCACCACTCCCACCCAGTCATATCTCTGCTTCGATATCATTGCAAAACACGCGTCATGTTTCGTCAATTGTAGATTTATCCAAGCCATTGTCAAAACATTTAGTCTCTGACAGATCTTAATCTTAATCCGAGATTAGTACATTATTATTTTGTTTTGTTTAAACAATATGGTATAAAATATAGTAAAACAATAGATTCAAAACTAGGCGAAAGTAAGGAAAAAAGTAGAGAGAGGAGAGAGAGAGAGAGAGAGAGAGAGAGAGAGAGAGAGAGAGAGAGAGAGAGAGAGAGAGAGAGAGAGAGAGAGAGGCAGACAGACAGACAGACAGACAGACAGACAGACAGACAGAGACAGAGACAAAGAGAAACAGCGACAGAGATAGAGAGAGAGAGAGAGAGATAGAAAGACAGAGAGAGAGAGAGAGAG
>NC_061824.1:30556015-30558515 GCF_019202785.1 Penaeus chinensis
TTTCTTGCCTTCCGCCTCTCTCTCCTTCCCTTCTCTTCTTTCCCTCCTCTTCTCTCCCGTATCTCTTCGTTCTTTCTCCTTTCCGTTCCTGCCCCCCCCCCCCCCTTCTCAGTTCTCCCCCATTCCCTTCTTCCTGTTCCTTCATTCACTTCCGCCTCCCCCGACGCGTGCTCATTCCTTCCATGCTCTCTAACTATCTATCTGTCTCTTTAATTATTTATTCATTCATCATTATCGATTTATTTATTATTATTTATTTATTTGTTTATTATTACATTATTTGTTTATCTATTAATTATATATTTATTTATCTATTCAATTTATATTTATTTATCTATTCATTATATATTTATTTATCTATGCATTATATATTTATTTATCTATTCATTATATATTTATTTATCTATTCAATTTATATTTATTTATCTATTCATTCATTCAATTATTAATTCATTATTCCCCCGTTCTCCCCCAGAGCCGTCCATCCGCAGCACGGTGGTGGAGGAGAGCGTGAGCGACTCCCTGGTGGAGCGGTTCCTTCAGTGCCCGGCCGCGCGAGGAGGGCCTGAGCGCCGCCTGGACACCGTCACCCTCCTGAAGAAGGATGGCTCCCTCGGGGTCATGATCGCCGAGGGCGTCGACCACGGCCTCTACATCCAGGCCGTGTCCCCGGGAGGGCCCGCCGCGCTGCAGGGCACCCTCAAGCCAGGTCAGTCGCTGATTAGGATTAGTGTTCCCGGGAGTTTATTTTAAGCAATAAAATAATTTTATTCACTTATCATTTTTTATTGTTTACTTTATATATTATTATTTGTATTATTATTACTATAACTATTATTATTATTATTATTATTATTATTATTATTATTATTATTATTACTATAACTATTATTATTATTATTATTATTATTATTATTATAATTATTATTATTATTGTTGTTGTTGCTGCTATTATTGTTATTTTATTGTTATTATTATTATTATTATTATTATAATTGTCATTATTATTTTTATCATCATTACTATTATCGTTATTACTATTATTATTTATGCTGGCGGAGTGAGGATTGGAGATAAAAGCAGTCCTCGATGAACCACATATACAAAAGGGTTCGAATGGGTTGTTATTCCCAAGAGGTCGATAAAGAAATTATCTAGAATATTTGGTCGTTGTTATTGCTTATTATCCGCGTATTTTGTTCCTGTCGGCGGGGGTAAGTTTAGCGTAATTCTTGTGAGGAACATGTTAATCGAGGGTAGTCTCTGAGATTATGTTGTCCATGCTAAATACCACAGATGGTCTCGTGTAACTATAGTCGGTTAGGAGTCCCTCTCGTATCTGAATATTAAAAATGTATATAGGTAGTGTGCAATGTACGGATGGGTAATATTGAAAAGTTTATTCACGTGGTGGATATTTTATTTTATGACGAAATACAAAATCGTGAGATCAAAAATATATAAATACATAAGATAGAGGTTTACAACATGTCGTCATAATCGCCTCTTTCTGTGACGAGAAGGAATTTTATTTAGGAGAGACAGTGGAAGAAGAGGAATTATGGGACAGTGGAAGAAAGGGAATTAAGGTTGGGAGAACCCGAAAGGAATTGAGGGCTGAGGGTAGCTGTAGCCTGAGGGGGACTGAACGCCCCTCACTGGCGGCGACTGGTTCGTGCTCGAGCTGGAGGTCTGCGAGGTGAAGCTGGTGCCCTGGGCCTGAGGCTGGGTAAGCGTGGCGAACTGGGACTGGGCGTTAGACTGCGACAAGGTCTGAGTCTGCGAGAGGGACTGCGACTGGGTCTGTGGCGGAAGGGTTGTCGCCTGGATCTGCGAGGCCTCAAATGCCTCCGCCTGGAGGATGTACTCGCGGAGCTCGGCGTCGGTCACGTCCACCAGGTACGTTTCGGCTCCGGGTAGGCTTACCTGACGTGGGGGGGGGGGGGGGATGTGGTTTAAGAAACGTTTTGTTGTTTGTTTGGCTTTCGCCTCTTTCCTCATTCTTTAAGTTATTTTTCGGAAGAGAGGGGGTTTAGTCCTGTATATACAAATTGACAAATGGTATATTACTGTTATTATTATATATCGATCTTGGGAGTAAATGAAGTTGGATGTGCGTCGTCCGTAGACTTTTTCCCTCACCTCGTACTTAGCGCGGTTGTCCTCGACGGGCTGGAGGTCCTGCGGTGCCTCGAGGCTCTCCTTCACCTCAGCGCGGTAGCCGTTCTCGTCGGCCGTGTACCTGTGGGGTGGAGTGAAGGGAGAGAAAAGGGTGTGGGTCAGTGGCGGCGAACAGGTGTTGAGACAACCACCCAGAGACACACATACACTTTGTTCTATAAATACACTGGTAACAGAAGCTCCAGCCAGCCAGGAGAGCTGCGCACTTCAGTTGCGAAACTCGGAGGTGAAGGGGAAGGTAATAGTTCTGAAGAAAACAAGAACCACACTTAGAAATAGAAGAGAATAAACAGAAGGAAAAAAAACAAGACAAAAACGT
>NC_061824.1:30563515-30568515 GCF_019202785.1 Penaeus chinensis
GTGGGCGCCGCGAGCGTGAAAGGGCGGGGGACACCTGGACTGCCCTTTCCGCCCAACTGTTACAGCTGATTAGCAAATCCTTGGTAAACAACGGAGTCATACTGCTGCTATTCTCCCTCCTGTCCTTCCTCTCCCGTCCCTTTCTTCTCTGCCCTTCTTTTTTTCATTTCCTTCATTTTTTCCCTTTCTCTTCCTCTTCATCCCTTCCTCTATCTCTTCCACCCTTCCATCTCTCCCTGACTACCTCCCTACCGTCCTTTCCTCCTTTCCTCCTTTCCTCCTTTCCTTCTTCCCTCCTTCCCTCCTTTTTTCATGTTCTCCTTCCCTCCTTCCCTCCTCCCTTCCCTCCTTCCCTCCTTCCCTCCTTTCCTCCTTCCCTCCTTTCCTCCTTTCCTCCTTCCCTCCTTTCCTCCTTTCCTCCTTCCCTTCTTCCTTTTCTCCTTTCCTCCTTTCCTCCTTTCCGCCTTCCCTTTCTTCCTTCCCTCCTCTACCTCCCATTCTCCTTTCCCTCACTCCCTTCTTCACTCATCTACCTCCTTACCTCATTTCCTCTCTCCTTTCCCTCCCCCACCGAGTCCCGCCCACACTTTCTCTCACTTCCCTCCCTCCCTCCTTCAACCTCCACCTTCCTCCACCTTCCTCCCCTTCCAACTTCCCTCCCTCCTTCAACCTCCACCTTCCTCCCCTTCCAACTTCCCTCCCTCTCTCCCTTTCCTCCTCCCTCCCTCCCCTCCCTCCCTCCCTCCCTCCCCCCTTCCCTCCTCCTTCCCCCTCCCTCCCTCCATCCCTCTATATCTCTCCTTCTTCCTCCTTCCCTCCCTCCTTTCCACCCTACCCCTCCTCCTTTCCTTCCGCCCTCCCTCCCTCCCTCCCTTCCTCCCTATCCCTCCCTTCCTCCCTATCCCTCCCTTCCTCCCTATCCCTCCCTTCCTCCCTATCCCTCCCTTCCTCCCTATCCCTCCTCCTTCCCTATCCCTCCTCCTTCCCTATCCCTCCTCCTTCCTCCCTCCCTCCCACCACCCACCACCACCGCAAATTCTTCCTGCTTGTGGCTGTGTAGCGGGCGTGGGGGCGTGGGGGCGTGGGGAGGGGGGCGGAGGAAAAGGAAGATGGGGGGGGGGGGGTCTACGGGTGATTCGTGTTGTCGTGAGAAATATTTGGGCGATAAGTATTCGGAGATTGTCAAGGCGGAGATCGGGTGTTAAGAATAGAAATAGGGATAGATTAAAGTATAAATTTTAAAAAAAGATAGAAGGCTCTTTCTTTCGACGTTTATAAGGATGGTGAGAGGGGCATACGATGAGGAAAAATGACATAGGATTTTTAAAGAGGTGATATTAAAGTAGGAATGAGATAGAGCTATTAGATTAAAGTAGGTATGAAAGAGAATTATACTAGGAATGAAATAGAGAAGTTAATGCAGGAATGGAATAGGGAATTCGATTAAAGTAGGGATGGAATAGAGAAGCTAGGTTAAATTAGGAAAGAAATTATATGAATGCAGGAATAGTCGAAATTCCATATTATTAGTAGGAAAAATAACACGGAAAATTAGTTTTAGTGGGGACGAAATATAAATATAGAGTAGAATGAACGGCAAATAAGAATTGGGTAGAAAATAGGAATAAAGATAGTCATGTGGAAATAGGAAAACATGTTTTAAAAGAAAGGAAAAGAAAAAAAATGGGACAAAGTAATGAAATGAAGATAAAATCGGATTTAAATCATTGAAATAGAAGGGATGGAATGAAATGAATATAATAGACATGAATTGGTTCTTTCAACCTTCCTACACTGGGGGCGTCCGCTTACCGCTGTTGTTTGTTTTATTAATTTCTCGTTTGCACATTGGCGGCTTCACCAAGGAGGCAGTTACTAAGTTTATTTTTCATTTATTTATTTCATTTGTAATTTATTATTATTATTATTTTTTTTTTTTATTATTTTTTTTTTTTTTGGGGGGGGGGGTAATGTTACAGTTGTTATCGATGTTAACGTTATTATAACTGTTGATGTAATCTTTATTGTTGTTATAGCGTCACTAAATATGATAATGGTTGGAGAGATTAAGGCTTTCTTTCCCGAAAAATCGAGGAATAAGGTAAATAGGTGAGGTCAGCTTGGCCTCATGATTGACTCATTGGTGACTAGGCGCTTCTTGGAGTCAGCAGATAATTAAAAATATAATTAAAAGAAAATAATAGTGGTCACTTCACGCATACAATGACTCCCGGCGTCTCTCTTCATTCCCCTTCTTCTTCTTCTTCTTCTTCTTCTTCTTCTTCTTCTTCTTCTTCTTCTTCTTCTTCTGTTTCTTCTTCTTCTTCTTCATTTTCTTCTCTTTCTTCTCTGTCTCTTTCTTCTTCTTCTTCTTCTTCTTCTTCTTCTTCTTCTTCTTCTTCTTCTTCTTCTTCTTCTTCTTCTTTTTCCTCCTCCTCCTCCTTCTCCTAGTCTTACTCTTATTATTATTCTTCATCCTCTTATTATTATTGTTCGTTTTACAAAGCTTTCTGTCTTGATTATTTTCTAACGCCTTTTGTGTTTGTTTGATGTGTATCGTTACGTTCATATAAATCCCTAATTTATTTACACAAAATAAAATTCATATTATTTTCCGTACCCAGTGTGTCGCAAGAGAAGTTCCTTATTTTCAAGTGTATCGTTTATGAATATCCCGTTTTTTTAAATTGTTTTTCATTATCCATCATCTACTTCTTCCGCCTCTTCTTCTTCTTCTTCTTCTTCTTTTTCTGCCTCTTCAAGTGTTCAGCAGATATTTTGTCCTTCTCCAAAAATTTCACCCGGAAATCCCCCCGGCCAAAATATTTCGCCAAAGCAATACCCTTTTACCGCCCGGCGTCTTTCGCGTAATCCCGGCCTTCTTAAGATGCCCGGGACGAGGGTCGAGCTTGTTTCCCCGAGCATTATGACCCTACAAGACAAGGTCATGAGGAAAGGCGCCGTCCCCCTAACGGGTTTGTAATTGGGTTGTTTTACGTGGCTCTCGACTGCGTATAAGAGAGCTGTTGGTGGGCGGAGGAGGAAAGAAAGAAAGAAAGAGATAAAGGTAAAGGAAAGGAAGGGGAGGGAAAAAACAATGGTCAGGGTTATCAGCATTGTCCTGAGGCAAGGGAGGGAAGGGTTGGGTTTTGTAGGGGGTAGAGGGGAG
Organism: Penaeus chinensis; assembly: GCF_019202785.1. NCBI lineage: Eukaryota > Metazoa > Arthropoda > Malacostraca > Decapoda > Penaeidae > Penaeus > Penaeus chinensis. The sequence goes on from NC_061824.1 coordinate 30,566,685, forward strand.
GGGGGAGGGGGAAAGGGAGGAAGGAGGAGGGGATGGTCCCGTTATGCGCGTTGGTCGGGTCGGTTACGTCGATGCCTCGGCGATTGAGTCATTAAGGGTCATTGGGTGAGGTGTGTGTCTCACCCCCTTTTTGTTTCTTTTGTTTCCCTATATTTTATTTCTTTTCTTCCTTTCGTTTCTCCTTTTTTTCTTCTTTCTATCTTTTCTATGTTTTCTTCCTTATTTCTCCTCCTTATCTCCTTCCTTCTCTTACTCATATCTCCTTTTCCTCTTTTCTTTTTCCTTCCTCTCATTTTTCCTGTTCTTCCTTATTTTCTCATCGTATCCTTGTTTTCCTTCAGATCCATCTGCTCTCTTTTCCTTCTCCTTTCCTCCTCCTCCTGCCTTATCTTTTCTCTCTCCCTCTCCCTTCTCATCCTCCACTTATTCCTCATTCTCCTCCTACATCTCTCGTTCCTCCTCCTCCTCTACTCCCTTCTTTTCCCCCTCCTCCACCCCCTATTTTTCCATGTATCCCTCCTCCTCCTTCTCATCATCATCATCATCATCATCATCATCATCATTCTCTACCTTTCTCTTTCCCTTTTCCTACTCTACCTATCCTTCTTTCTCCTTCTCCACCTCCTCCCTCCTCCTCCTTCTCCTCCTCCTCCTCCTTCTCCTCCTCCTCCTCCTTCTCCTCCTCCTCCTCCTCCTCTTCCTCCCCTTTCATTCCATCTTTTCTGCTTTCATTCCATTTCACCTTCTCCCATCCTTTTTTATCTCTTCTCCCATCCCCTTTGCCCTTTCCCATTCCTTCTCCCCTTTTCGCATTTCCCTTCGCTCCCCTCACCCTCCACTTCACCCCCCCCCCTCCCTTTCCAAATTACGTTAACGGGAGGCCTGTCCCTCTAAACAAGCCGGGCGGGTAGGAGAGCAAGCGTTAGCAGGAGTCGTGATGGTGGGAGACAGGTCAAGCCTCCGAGGTTATCATGGCTGATCAAACGCCCTCGTAATAAACAGCAGTCAGGGAGGGTTGGGTGTTGGCGCTGTTTGTTACCTCTCCTCCCTTCTGTATCCTTTACTTCGTTTGCTTCACTGCGGAAAGTGAGACAGGTGAAGTCAGCGTGCGTTGCGTCAGGTCCGCACAATGACGGATTTTGTTTATTGTTTTATCTGGCTTGGTTTGTCTTGATTTAACTTGGTTGAATATCACGCGATTGGACTTCACTTGACTTGATGTGACTGGACTTGACTTGGTTGAACTCACCTTTGACTTCACTATGGTGGACTTGCCCTGACTTTTCTCTTGTTATTTGTATTAAAAGTAATTTCAGGTGATGTTTGGTAATTTGTTCATGTAATTATGGATATTATTTTTGGATAGTCTGCTTCAATTATTTAACATCAATTTTATAGATAAAAATATCATTATGGACATTTTTATAGAATCAGTTATATTATTTTACTTATATGTGCCATTTTTTCTCATTCATAATGCAAAATTACTACTGTTAATATCAGACATATTATTATTATCATTATCATTATTATTGTTATCATTATTATCATTAGCGATATCATTATCATTCTTATCCTTAGCGATACCATTAGCATTATTATTTTTGATCCTGTTGCTAATATTATTGTTATTATTTATTATTACTGTTGTTTTTATTGCTATAATAACAGTGGTAATATTGATGATGATAATAATGATAGTTATTATTATTATTATTATTATTATTAGGAAACTTATTATTATTATTGTTATTGTTATTATTATTATTATTATTATTATTATTATTATTATTATTATTATTATTATTATTATTATTATTATTATTATTAT